>NW_026125632.1:0-105912 GCF_943737965.1 Phodopus roborovskii
TACTTTAATAAGTATATCATATGTTGAGTCAGGTAGTTGTGGCCCATGGCTTTAATTTCAATTATCCATGATGAAGAGGAAGGTGGATCCCTAAATTTTAGATCACTCAAGTTCATAAAGTGAGGTCCAGGCCATCCAGGTTCACAGAGACATTATGTATCAGAAAACATATTAAAAAGAATGTATGTTACGGTAAATATGAGCCATGTGAATTTAGAATATGGAAAGAAGCAACGTACATCTCTCTCTTAGGACATTGAGAAGAAATGAAAGATATTCAGTAGTCCCCACTTTGAGAATATATGTTGAGTGTGAAAAGAGTTTGAAATTTATCAGTATTCCAACATCATCTGAAAAATATCAACAAAAACACTGCAATAAATCCATATGAATGTGTGAATGTTTCCATTTGTACTGGTATATTTGGCCAGTGTATTATGTTTATACAATGGAAACATTAATAAATGCAATAAATATGGCAAAAGTCTGCGATGGTGCAATTATTTTCAATAATTTTTTTTTTATTAAAGAGGAATGTTTACAGCCCTCATTTTCTGAATGGTAAGTGTGAACATCTGCTGTGTTGGAGGGGGCCTGTTCCAATTTGCTTTTGGTAGATCTGGAATGTTCAGTGATCCCTGGAGGACATACAGAACTTTGGAGGTACTCTGAGGTCCTGAGACCTGAAGCCTCCATGGGCAGAAGAAGTAGTGAGGATCTCTTTGGATTCAGTTTTAGCCCATACACCCTTTGTCAGAAATGGAAACTTTGCCCCTGTTTTTGGAAGAATGGCGAAGTTTCAAACCCTCTTCTTCTGGTGGGACAAATTTGAGACATGCTTCTTTGGAAGCATGTTTTGATTTTGTTTTCTTCGATTTAGAATGTATGGACATTCCTCGTGGAGAAGGAGAATGTCTGAGATCTTCTTTAATAGGGATGTAGATCTGCAGCTCAAGTCTGATGATGTTGGGCATGGCACAATTATTTGAGGAGTAGAGGTAGGACTTGAGTCCCTCTTTGCATACCTGGAAGATCCATGCCTAAGTTTGGAAGAAGAGGTACTCTTAAACCATCAAACTCTGAAAGGGGAATATTTGATATGCACTTCAGGAAATGGGACATGTCTCAATAGACTTTTAGGAGAACTGGAAAGTCTGGGCCCTTAGTTTGTGGTATGGGGGTGTCTTCTGTATCCTTCATGTGACAGAAGAGGCATAAAGTCTTCCGGAAATCCCCTGAAAATGAAGGTCCCACATTTTTCTTTTTACATGGCACAGGTTCTAGAGGCTCTGGGCTTTTTGATGTGTTCTAGGAGTATCATGGAGAGATGCTGATTGACCCAGATTCTCTGGTCAGATACCAAAGTGCCTGCAGCACCTTGGCAGATTCCCAAATTCCCAGAGCTCCCTAGCAGAGACACAAAGGATCCTAGAGTCTCTGACACAGACTCTGAAGATTTAGAAGCCTTTTTGTTAATTGGCAAAGGTTGTGATGTCTCTGAAGCAAGTGAACAGGTTGCAGAGGCTGAACTGTAGGATCTGGAAATCCTACATCAGCTTGGGAATGTGGTGAAATTTCTACAATCCCATGGGTTGAAGATGGTGTTTCTAGAGTGTTTTGAGTATTGGCAATGTTCCTAAAGTACCCTGGTTAGATTCAAAATCTCCAAGATCTCCTGGATCATATGATGATCTGGACAAAAGGGCTTACACTCTCTTGGGATGACAAGGAGTGTCTTTAGTCCCGTGCAGATGGTGAATGGCCAAGAGGTCCTTGTGCTGATATGGGCAGCCCTAGAGCTTCTTGTGCATGCAATAAACTTACTAAACAGCTTTGCTGAGATTTTAAGTCTCCTTGTACACTTGAAGATATTTTCTGACAACCTTGTTCTGATGGGGTGGGTACCGCAGACCCAGGTACAGATGGCGTGGGTCTCCAGACACTTGATCAGGTGTATAAGGTTCCGGAGATTTCTCTGGTGACACCTGATGATCCAAAAATCTCTTTTCGGATATAGAAGGTGCCACAGAATGTTGGGCAGATATTGAAGGACCCAAAGACCCTGGTATAGATGGCAAAGTTTCCAAAGTTCCCGGGGAAGTGTCTGATACATTACAAGTCTCGTTGGAAGATGGCAAGTTTTCTGATATCTCTGCCATAAGGAAGGAAGGTTGTAGAATCTGCCCTGATGGAGGCAGATGTCCTAGAGAATCTTGGACAGATGATGAAGTTCTATAATCGTATGGGTAGAAAAATGTTATTTCTAGAGAACTTTGGGTGGATGGTGATGTTCCTAGTGTCCCTGAGTAGATTCAGAAAGTCCAAGATCTCCTGGATCAGATGATGACTGTCCTAAAGGCCATTGGTGCAAACAAGGGCATGGAGACTTTTGAGATGACAAGGAAGTATTGGGAGACCCTTGACCAGAAGGTGAATGTCCAAGAGGTTCTAGTGATGGTATAGACAGCCCCAGAGCGCCTTGAGTAGACGATGTATTTCCTAAATATATTTTCTGAGGTGGTGACTCTTGTCGAGTAACCTTTTCACCTGAAGACCCCTCCTGTAAACCTTGGTCTGTTAGTGAAGGCTTTAAAGGCCCCATTTGAGATGGGCAGATTTCACAGACCCTTGGTCAGATGGAGAATGTTCCAGCGTTTCCTTGGAAAGTGATAGTGACGGTAGTGTCATTTGTTCAGAATTAGAAGAACCCACAGCACCTTGGGCTGATGAAATTTCAATTCCTCTGTGATAGAGACTAAAAATTCTAGAGTCATAGAGACATATTTTAAAATGTTGTAAATCTCTTGCAAGATGGCAAAGATCTGCTGTCTCTGGTTCCACTTGGGAAGGACCTTGAGGCCCTCCATAGGAGCCTGAATTCCTAGAACATGTTGAACAGATGGTACAGATTCTACAGACCCTTGGCAGATGATGGTGTTACTCTAGCACCTTGGATAGTATGTGATGCTTCTAGAGTACCTTCTGAAGACTGGGAAAGCCTAAAATCTCCTGGAGCAGATGGTGACTGTGCTAAAGACTTTTTGGGTCAAAGAAGGCCAAGATTCTCTTGGGAAGATGTGGAAGTTTCTGGAGGCTCTTGATCAGATTTTGAATTTCCCTACAAACTCCCTGATGATGGGGAAATTCTCAGAGCCATTTGGGTAGATAGTGAATGTCCTAAACACTTTTGCTGAGGTGATGAAGGTTCTTGAGAGCCTTGGGCAGATATAGAGAATTCTGGACACAATAGGGCTGATGAAGAAGATGTCAAGGTCCCTGGAACAGATGGAGTAGGTCCCCATGAACCTTTAGAAGAAGGGAGAAAAATTGAAGAGCTTCCGGAGAGATGTTGATGATCCTTGAAAACTTTTGGTCAGAATCATAAGGGCAGAGAGCACCTTGGCCAGATATAGAATGTCCCAGATTTCCCTGGCAGGGATGGCAAAGTTCCTAGAGTCCTTGATGAAGATTCTGCAATTTTAAAAGCCACTTGGGGAGGTGGCAATTTTACTGATGCCTTTGGAGTGCATTGGGAAGGTCCTGATACGCTAGGGAATGAGGCTGGTGTTGTAGAGCACCTGCACGTGTAATGAAGCTTCTACACTTGCCTGGACAGAAGATGATATTTCTAGACTAACTTGGGAAGATGGCAAAGTTCCCAGCATTCCCTGGGCAGAGGGAGAAAGTCCATCTCCCGAAACAGATGGCAACTGTGCTACAGACTCTCTGACTATAGGTGTGGCCTACCACTTTGTGAGAAGATGTAGAAGTTTCGGAGACCCTGGGCAAATGACAGATGTCCTGGAGACCCTTGTGCTGATGTAGACAAGCACACAACTCCGTGAGTAGATGGTGAATTTCCTTCATACCCCTCCTGGAGGGGGTGATTGTTTCCAGAGTCACTTTGTAGGTGCGGACACATTTTGCCACACTTGTTCTCGTAAGGGAATTAGAAGCTGGTCTTAGTTTGGTAGTCCCAGATACTTTGGGAATATGAAGAATGTTCCAGAGAAAACTGGGGACTCTGTGGAAGATTCTAGATACTTCTGTGAAGATGTGGATTGTCCTGAATTATTTTCAAAGGATAGGAAAGGGCCCCCAGCATCTTGGAGTGCAGAAGGAAACATCCGAAGCCCCAGAAGAACATTGCAAAGTTTGTACAGGCCAGGAGGTAGAAAGGGCAGTTTTGAAATCCCCTTTTGAAGATGGCAATACTTTTATTCCCCCTGGACAATTTGGGAAGGTCCCTGAGTTTCCAGTGGAGGAGACCTGAGTTCTAGATCATCTTGGGAATATGGCAAAGATTCTGTTCCCCTGGCCTAGCTTGTGGAAATTCCATAGCCCCTTGGGTAGCTGTCAATGTCCTGAAATACGGGGCAGATAGTGTTCTCAGAGACTGTGAGACAGGTAGAGACCCTGCTAAATCCACCGGGGCAGATGGAGGAAGATCCTAGAGTGACTGGAGTAGATGGTGAAACTCCTAAATCCCCTCTTGAAGAATTGGAAACACCTAGATTGGCACATGTACTGGTAGAAGCTTGCAGAGTACCTTGTGGCAGACATGGTCCTCCACCTTCCGAGAAGGATATCAAAGGTCCTGAATTCACTTGAACAGATAAAGCAACCCCCATAGGCCCTAGGGAGCTGAGAGAGGTCCCTGAGTTCCTTCTCCACATAAAGAAATTTGCATGTGCCTCCTTGAAGAAGGCAGAGATTGTGAAGAGTCTAAATAGATGGATTTGTTTGTTGAGTCTGTTTAGCAAACTGTAAAGTCTGGAGGAGGTTCCGGGAAGAAACAGAAAGATCTAGAGTGTCCAGTGTAAGTGTGTAGACAACAGAGGTCCCTTCCACAGACAGGGAAGTTTCCAAATGTCCTTGGGAAGAATGGAAAGACTCACACTTGCCTGTGCAGATATGGAAAGTTCCAGAGTCCCTGCATCAGATACCACATGTCCTGGGACAGATGTAGGTGTTTTTGCATGCACCTGGTACAGATGATGAATATCTTGGAGTCTCCCTTGTGGAGATGGCAAAGGTCTGACAACCCTTGTGCAGTTAGAGAAATTCTTGGACACCACTGGGGTGATTTCATGTTCCTGCCATCTTTTGTGCAAGATGAGTATATCCCTGAGACACTGGGGTTAATGGAGAATGTGCTACTGGGCCCTGTGCAGTAGACGACTGTGAGTCGTACTGTGTGCATGTAAGGAAGTGCCTGGAAAGTCCTCTGACATATGGGGGATGTCCTAGGGACGTTGTAGACTGTGGTCTGCCCTATAGACCTTGTGTGCATAGGTAGAAATGCAAAGCTCCTTGAGCACAAGAAGAACTTGCTTGACTCCCTTGTTCTAAAGAGGATTGTCGCAGATGATCTGAAACACAAGGTATAGATACAGAAGTCCCTGCAAGAGGTGAGGAAATTTCCATAGACTCTCCTACATGCGACACTTGCCCCTGACACCTCTGTGTCAATTGGAGTGTTCCTAGGCAGCTTGCAGCAGATGACAAGGACTCTAGAGTTGCTTGGAAGATGCTGAACATTCAGATATCTAAGTCTGTGGACGGCTATGAGGAGAGAGAAGAGGTGGTGGATCACCTGACACATTAGATGACTGTCCTCTAGAACTTTTGTACAATGGTGAAAGCTGTCTAGGACCCGGGACAGATGGAGAATTCCTGAGGCACTCTGACATATGACAAATGACCAAAGTTTCTTTGGGCAGGATGTGATGATTCCAGATTGCCAGAGAATGAATTGAAATGATCATGATCTCCTAGGGGAGATGAAAAAGGACACAGAGTCCCCCTCCACAAACGGGGGAGGTTCTAGAGGCCCACCAACATATGGCAAAGTTTCAGGATGCCCCGAGAACTGGGAACATTTTCTGAGAACCTGGGCCAGACTGGGGCATGTGTTCCAGTACCTGGAGGAGATGACAAAGATCTTGGAGTGTTCTGTGCAGATTGGGAAGGATTTGGGATGCCTGAGACAGAAATTGCATGTTATGGGGAATCTTAAGCAGCCTGAGTCCTTAGAGGGATTTGAGAAGTAGCAGGATGTTTCCTAGATCCGTGATCAAAGAGCAATGTTACCATAGGCCCCTGCAAGACACAGTATAGTCCTGTATGATAGCTATGGAATAAAGAAAAGCATACACAGGCCCTTCAGCAACTTGATGTCCTCTTACAGTGCCTACTGTAGGTGAGGAGGTCCATAGAGACCTTGATCAGATGGCAAGGCCCTAAGATCATTCAAGTGTTTTGGCTAGACCCTGTGAGTTCCTGCGTGGGTGGCATAGCTCCAACAGTGTGTTGTGCAGGATGTGGGCAGCCCCAATATGCCTGCAGATAAGAACTATCCCCCTGCCTGCTGCGTAGATAGGGAATCCCTGAGGCCCTTGTACTGATTGGCAAAGTCGATATCACCTTCATGAGAATGAGAAAAGATGGAGGTCAGCTTATGGCGAAAGAGAGAGACCTATGCCCGTGGCAGACGAGAAGATCCTGTAGCAGATTAGGTGTTTCTGAAGTTGTGTATGGTCTGGATCTTCTGCACAAGGTGCTGAAGACGGTAGAGCCCCTTGAGCAGATCGATATATGTAGCACGCTATAGATGATATGGAAACTTCAGAGGCTCTTGGGCAGATTTCAAATATGCTACATACCCTTGGCTTGAGGAAGAACATCCTGAGTACCTGGGCAGACCTTAATGGGCTCCAGGCACTGAGGTGATGGCAATTTCCCATATCCTGGAGAGATTGAGCAGATTCACACCCTCTCCCACTTGAGGCAAATGCCAGAAAGTCTCTAGGAGTTTGGGTGTTGTCCCCACATCTCCGAGGAATTGACTGAAGGTTCTCCCTTGAATGTGCACAGACCTGTGCACTGGCAAACTCCCCTTGCAGTTGTGCAGAGTTCCTTATGCCCTTTAGAAGACACAAATGATCCCAGAGTCCCTGGGAAAAGTGGATATTCTTGAATACCTGGTGACGTGGTGAAGACAAAGAGATCCCTTAGTTGCCTCAATAGATAGGACACATCCCTGTAACCCCCCTGGGAAGGAAATGACCCTTGTACAGTATGTTTTGCAGAAGGAAAAACCCTTGGAGCCTCCTGGGAAGAAGTGGATGTTTTAAACACTTTGAGCAGATGGCACAATCCCTACCATTCCTTGTTGGGTGAGATAGTTTTAAAGACCCCTGGGCAGATAGAGAAGGTCCCAGAGTCTCCTGGGCAGATGAACAAGTTCGTAGAGTTCCTTGTGAAGATAAAGAAATTACCAGAGGCACTTGGGCAGGTGGGACAAACTACTAATTCCTTCTGCTCATGTTTTATTACACCCTAGAATCTCTGTAGTAGAATCAGAATGTCCTTCAATACCATGTGCAGATGTGGACTGCCCAAAGGGGACTTTTGCACCAAGGGAAGTTCGCCCAGGCTCCCCGAGTTGAGTGGTGAAGGTTCTAGAGAGCCTTGTGTTGTTGTGTTTAGATCCAGACTCTCTTTGTGTATGTAGGCATGACCTTTCTCTTTTTGTAAACTTTAGTAAGGGGCTGGACTTGCTTGTAATACTGGGCAAAGTCTAGGAGTCACTGGCATATGTAGCAATGTGCCTGTAGTCCATGGGACACATGGAGTCATTTCCAAAGCCTGGAGACTAAAGAGAATTCTCTTATGTGTGTGCTGGGCACATTTAGGTGGTCCCAGAATCTCTGCAGAAGATGCTGGATGCTGTAGAAACTGTTGGGTACATGGTGAAGGCTCAGAGTTCCCTGGAGCAGATTTGCAAAGTTGGTTAGACAGCACATGTGGTAGATCCCCCCTGAGACTGATAAAGAAGATCCCTGAGATCCTTGATCATGTTGTAAATGTGCTGTAGCCCTCGAAGGTAATGGCAAAGACCCTGTAGTCCTTTGACAGATAGTAATGCATCCTGAGACTCAGCCTTGGAAGACAAATGTCCTTGCTTACTTTGGAAAGATGCTGACGGCCCCAGCACCACCAGGGAAGACGCTGCATGTTGGGGAGGCCCTGAACTTGAAGAGAAAGACTCCAGTGCACCCTGAATAGACCCAAATGTCCCTGAGGCCCTGATTAGATAGGAGAGTTGGTAGAGTCCTTAGAGTGGTTTGGAGAGGTTTCTGAGCACCTGGTGCTGATGATGAAGCTTTCATAGCCGCTAGGTATGTAACAAAAATTTTTTTTTAATTCCCTGGCTACAAGAAGGTCTCACAGCCTGTACAGCAGATCATGAATGTTCCAGAGGACTTTGAATAAACAGTGACTGTCTACAATCCTCCTGAAGAGAGTCAGAATGTTTCCTAGGTCCCTTGATCAGATGACAAATTTCCTAAAGCCCCATTTGCAGATATGGGTAGTTCAAGAGCTCCTGAAGAGACAGGGAGCCCTTCTAGCCTCTGGGTAGATGGAGATATCCTGTCTCCCTGTGGGCATATGGAGTAGATGCTAGATCCCCTGTGGTGCTTGATGATGATCCTAAAATCCCCTGTGCTGATATAGACTGTCCTACACTATCTTTTTCCACTGGAGAATTTCTCCCATCACCTTGGGCAGATGCCAAAGGTTCTAGAGTCCCTCCTGTTGATGGTGACATGTAGAATCATTTGTGAAGGCAGGATAGATCCTAGTACCCCTTCACCATTTAGACAATTTACTGAAGTCACTGGTAGTAATGAAGAATGTTGTAGAGGCTGTGGAGCAGATGGTAAACTTACTGCAGTCTCTGAGACTGCCGTAGAAGCATCCACAGGCTCTATCACAGATAAGAAACATTCATGATTCCTCTGAGAGGATTGGTGAAGTTGCCATAAGATTTTGGGAGTTTCGGAAGGTTCTGGAGACTCCAGGCTAGAGGCTGAAGGAGCCAGAATCCCTTGAGTCAATATGGAAGTTTTCTGAGGAACTTGGGAAGATAGCAAAGCGTGCTAGATTCCCTGGGTCAGATTGAGAAGGTTCCTGAGCACTTGGGGCAGATGACAAATGCCCTCCACCCCTTGGGTTGGGAACAGTGTTCTTGTAGTTTGTAAGGCTGTTGGAGAATATTGTACAGCCTGCCCTTTAGTTGAAAAGTATCCTAGTTCCCTCTTGGCAGATTTGGATGGTCCCAGACACTCTGGAGATGATGTAGAAAGCTCTACAGCATCTATAGTGGATGGCAATGGACACAGGTTGTCACAGGCTGATATGGACAATTTAGGATGCTCTCTTGGAGTTAACAAAGTGTCTTGAAGACCTGAGGGAGATAGATCAATTTTCTGCACCTGAGCACCTTGTGTAGAAGGTGGATGTTGTGTATCTCCTGAGGGGCGAACAAAGATTCTTCAGCTCCCTGATCCAGCAGAGCAGGCCCTAAAGCCTCTGTGACACATGGTGAATGTGGTAGATGACCTTGCTCAGATAGAGATTTATTAGCCCCCTCCGGGAACCAGTTGAATGTTCCACAGCCCCTTGACTGGATGGCAAATTTTCTCAGCCCTTTCTGAAGACTTGGTCACACCAGTAGCCCTTGATCAGACAGAGAAGGTCAAAGACCTCCATGGACAATTGGCAAAAGGCCCACTTTCATCTGGCTATAAAGCTTAGGATGCTGAAGACCCAAGAGTAGATGGCAACTGTGCATCAGTCCCTGGTGCAGATGCAGACAGATGTAGAGTAACATCTCCAGATAGGGAAGGTTCCCCAGTCCCTAGTCCAGTTGCCAATGGTCCTAGAGAACCTTGAATGGATAGAGATGGTCCTGAGACCCTATTCAGAAAGAAAAGCTGCCACTCCCTCTTGAGGACAAGGGAAGGGGCTGAGTCACATTTTGTATTGAGGAAAGTTCTGAAGGTTCCCAATGGAGAAATATCTGTACTTCCTAGAGCAGACACAGAGGACTCTACAGCCTCTCCTCTAGTTGACAGATGGCCAAGAACATTTTGAACAGGCTCCCTCTGGAACCCCCTCTGGAAGAAGTGGAGTGTTCTAATCCCCCTAGTGTAGGGAGTTTCCACAGGTGCATGAAATTGAAGTGGCCCTTGTGTATCCACCAAAGCTTCTAGGGCCTGTGAAGTAGATGGAGAAATTTTCTGTGCATCTTGTGTGGAAGGTGAGTCTTCTACACCTTCCCCGACAGGTAACAAAGGTTCTTCAGATCCCTGACTAGATGAGGAAGATTCCAAAGCCTCTGTGCCAGATAGTGAATGTTGGTAAGGGCCTTGGATCAGGGGAGATTGCCTTGAAGCCCCCTGTAAAGAAGTACGAGGATTCTCTGGTCTTTCAGCAGATGATATATTTTCTACTCTCTTTGTGGATGTGGACAGTTCCACCACCCCATCTGTGGAAAGGAAAGTTTCCACTTCCATTTGGGAAGATGGCATTATTTCTAAAGCCCTTGTCCAGATAAGGATTTTTCCAAAGACTTTTGGGCAATGCCATAGGTCCTAGGGACCCTGTGGCAGAGGAAGAAGACCCCACACCTGCTTTGGCATTTTGTGAATGCTCTGGTGACTCGATGGCTAATGAGGAAAGTGACATATTCTCCAGAGCAGATGACAAAGCTCCTGTAGACTCTGAAACACTTGGAGCATACTCCAGAACAATTTGTGAAGGGGCACCAAACTTCTACGTGCCTCCTTGGTAGAGGAGCAAGGATTCTGACACCCTACTGAAGTGCGTGATGCATGTATTTGAGTTTCTTCCATAGGACAGGGAATTACCCAGAGACACCTGTTCAGATACAGAAAGTTTTTCAGACCCTTTAACAGACTTTAATTTTCCACGAGTCTGGAGCAGGTGGGATTCCAGACTGCCCGTGACAGAAACAGACTTTTCCATGGGAGCAGAGTAAGATGGCAAAATATCAAGAGTCTCTGGGCAGATGTCAAACTTCTATGAGCCCCCAGATGATTTTGAACTCTGTAAGAACTCCTATGTGGTGGCAAACGTTCCACTGTATCTTGTTCACACTGACAACGTTGTGTAGCCCCTCTGGAAGATGGTGGGTTTATCAGAGCCACTTGATGGGTTCCATAAGTTGTTCTGTCCCATTTGCCAATGTGGACATTTCTGGAGTTCTTTGGGCAGACAGGGAGTGTCCCCACATCCCTATGAGCAGCTGGCAAATGTCTGAGAGTGCCCTGGGCAGGTAAGGAAATTGCAAAAGCACCGGATCAGATACCATAAGTCCTTGGAACCCCTGGAGATTTTCCAAATGCCTGGAGATCCTGGGGCATGGGAATATGTCTCCACTTTCACAGGGGTTAACCGTCTGAGGGTCCCCTGAGAAGACACATTCCCCCGAACAAACCAAGAATATCCTGGAGTCCCTTGTGTGGACTTGGAAATTACTATAGACTCTTGTGCAGAAGGGAAATGTCCATGGCCCCTTGGTCAGAGTCTACAGATGCTATACTCTCTTTTGAGGATGAGGGACTTCTCTGATGCCATTTTACAGATGGTATCAACTTTAGGGCCCCCTGAGCCATATTGAGACAACTCCGTACATCGATAAACTTGTGGCAAATGCGAAGGAGTCTCCTGGAGACAAGGCTGAGAGGTCTCAGAGGCCCTGGACTCTCTGGTTGGGTCCAACAGGCATGAAGCCTGAAGGAGAAAGTTCCTGAGCTTTGACCGGGATGGCAAACCTCCTAGCAACCCTTGTTGTGAATGGGTAGCTCTTGCTTTGCTTGGGTAAGATAACAAAGGTCCTAAAGCCCCTTGGGTAGAGGGCAAAGTAGCACCCTCAGTAGGTGTGGAAAGATCCAGAGATCTTTGCTGCATTTGCATAGGTCTCTGTAAAGACACCTCAGGTGAGCATGAAGAAGTTTGGAGAGGCCCCGAACATGGGAGACAAGTCCTAAAATCCCTCGCTCCGATGAGGAGACTCTCACATCTCCGGGGAGGTGGGGGAAATGTCCTGAATCACTTAGGTGAAGATGGATGTCACTGCCCGGTCCCTTGGGCAGATGGCAAGAATTCTAATGTGCCCTGGAAAGATGGTAAAGAACATAGAGCTCCTGGGGCTGATGGTTAATGTCCTAGAGACTCTTGGACAGATGGTGAAGTTGTGATATGGCCCTGCTTAGGTGTGGATGGTACTGAGCCCCTGGTTGGGACTGCATCCTGCTGCCAGCGAAAAGGCAGGAGGCAGAAGGATCGCTAGATATTTTGGAAGATTTGGAACATGTCAGGATCCTCTTGTGCTAATGGCACAAATCCTAGAGTTCTTTGTATAGATGTGGACTTTCCTCAGACCCTGGGGCAGATAGGGAAAGTTTCATGGTACCAGGTCTGATTTGGAAAGTGACGAAGCCCCCTTGGGCATGGGGCAATTTTTCTGGAGCCTTTGACCGAGGCAGAGGATGTCTCTGAAGCTCTGGGTCAGATGGTGAAAGTTGTAGACCCTTTGGGACAGACAGAGAAGGCCCTCGAGTCTCTTGGTGAGATACAGAAGGCCAGGAGCCCTTGGAAGATTGGCAAGGCCTGACAGCCCTTTGATCAGACTTGGGACACCTCCAGGGTCCTTTGGACAGAAATACAAGGTGTGGACCTCACCTGAGGAGAACTTGTAGCTACTGGTGGTTTTTTTGAGCATGAGAAAATGCACATACCTTTTTTTGTAGAAGGGAGAAGGTTGAAACTTTCTTCCTCAGAAGAGGAAGTTCTGGAGTCCTCTTGGTCATAAGGATCTTCTCTGACTCTTTTGGTAGAAAGGGGATGACCAGGGTACACTTGAGCAGAGGGAGAATGTCTAATATTTCCTTCCTGGAGAAGGGATCCTGCCAAACCCCTCGTAGATGGGGAAGATGGTAAATCACCTAGTTGAGGTGTGATAGATCCTGGGGCCTCTTTCTCAGATGGGGAGCACTAATGTGTCTAGTACACATAAGTGTTCCTTACCTGTGGCTTCAGAATGAGGGGAAGATACTAGAACTTCCTGTGTTGGTGTTGTCTCTTGTAGAGCATCATGGGTGGCTTGGAGGTCTAAGGGCCCAGGGGCAGGTAAGGAATTTACCAGAGCCACTTGTGTATATGTGGAATTTCCTGGACCATTTGGTTCAGGGAGAGAAGGCAATATAGCCTTTTGTATAGAGTTGTCAGGCTCCAGAGCTAGCGGGACAGGCAAAATAGGTTTCAAGGCCCCTTGGGGAGATAAGGTGGAATTCAGAGCCTGGGGTATTTGTTGAATGTTCTGGAGACCCTGTGGGCGTGTGGAAGGACTAACAGTCCTTTGTGCAGATGGCAAAATCTTCTGTAGCCTCTTGTGTATTTGTAGCAAATTGCTGATGCTCTTGGGAAAGTTGGGACACTTCCCCAGAGCCTCCTGGGAAGTGTATGGATATCCTGTGGGTGCTTGTGTGCAGGTGGAATCCAAGGAATCCCCTTTTCTAGATGTGAACATGGCTACAGACTCTTGTGTAGGCTCCTGGGAAGTGCCTGGATATCCTGTGGGTGCTTGTGTGCAGGTGGAATCCATGAATCCCCTTTTCTAGATGTGAACATGGCTACAGACTGTTGTGTAGGGCGTGACTACATTCCACAGCCTCCGATGACCTAGGGCTGATCGACAACTCTGAGAACAGATGGACTATGTCCTGGAACATTTTTTGTAGATGTGTCACATCCCAGAGCCATTTCTGAGGATGCTGGGTGTCCCCGTCCCACAGTCCCTTTATCAGATAGGGTAGAACTCAGAGAGTGTTGGACAGGTGGGGAATGCTGGTATCCCTGGTGTGTATGCAAAGTTCCAAGATCCCCTCTCCTACATATGTGGAAAGGTCTAGAGACCCTGAGGATGCAGAGAAGCCTGCCTCTTCTCCACATCCTGGGCAGATGTGGAACTTGCATGGCTCACAGGGAGCATCTTGGAATATGTGTGCCTATTTTGGGCCAGATGACGAGTCAGGAGGGCCTTTTTGGCTGGCAGGGAATATTTGAAGCCCTCTTGGTCTGACAGGGACACTGTGGAGTCCCCTTGTTTAGAGGGGATCTCTCCATCTCCTTTTGCTACAGTGGGAAGGTGCAAGGTCCCTTTTCATAGCAGGATTAGGTTTGAATCTCCATTTGCGAGAGACAATAGATCTTTGACCCTCTGCTGTAGATGTGGACAATCCTGAATCCCTCGACAGACACAGAAGAACTCTGAGGCGCTGGGGAAGGCTGCAAAGGCACTAGAGCACCCTGTGTGTGTTGAGAAGGCCCAAGAGTCCCTTGGGCAGACTCGGGAGTTTCTACAACATCTTGTGGATACGTGAACTCTCTGGGGCCCCCTTCCAGCGATGGCAATGTTCCTAGACCGTCCGCTATAGGTGTGGATACTTTTTTTTCTGCCTGGGCAGGTAGGAGCGGTGTCAGGCTCACTTGGGGGTATAGGGGTTGGGCTTAGCCCCTTTGGGACTGTTAGAGAAAGAGCTGAGCCATTTGTTGATGGTGGAGGACTTGTAAAGCCCTCTTGGTTTAACAGAGAAGTTATGAAATTCCTTGGACAGAGGAGGCAGGACTCAAGCTCACTTCAGCAGAATTGCATTGCTTAAGGCCCTTTGGGGGAGTCGGGGTACATACTTGCCTGTCTTCATGAGAGAAATTAGTACTCCAGCGCCTTCGGCAGCTGTCAAAGGTGTTAAACTCCTCTGGGGGAGAGTTGGTGGGGCTCAAACCATTTTGGGAAAATGAGGAATCACTGAGCCCCCATTTTGGAGAAGGTTTGGAACCCTCTTTCTCTGATGGGGGCCTGTGGGGAGGGCCCCTTGGTCAGAAGGGGATCGTCTAAAACTCTTTGGTGGATCAGTGACCCCTAGGCTAGAGAGGGTTGGTTTTCTGAAACCCCTTCTAGAAAAAGAGACATGTTTGATTTTCCTTTCAGGAAAGGTGGGAGGTCTCTGGGATGGCTGGGCAGATGTGAAATGTCCCATAGCCCCTGGATCACATTGGGCTCCTCCCAGAACCTCCTGGGTAGATAGGGGATAGTCCCTGAGCATCTTGGGAAGAAGTGGAAGATCCCAGAGCTCCTTGGGTGGGTGGGGAAGGTTGCAGGGGCCCTCGAATATGTGGTGAGATTATCGGTCCACGTTGGTCAGTGGAAGAGTCAGTAGAAGATGGCGCAGGCACTGTGTCATCTGCGTTGAACTTTTCACTGGAGTCTTCAGCACAGTGTCTTGAAGATGTTGCAGGGACTCTGGTGCCCGACTGGTCAAAGTCCATAGGTTGTTCAAACACAGTAGACATATCGAGGCTTCTTTGCACCTTCCCAGGCAAGGGCGCAACAGTTGAGGCCGCTCTTTTTCTGGTGTCAGGCCGCATGTCAGATGGTCTGTGCTCCCTGCTCAGTGGGTTACTCCTGCACTCAGGAACCTCCGGAAGGACTGGAAGTTTTCCTTTCCTGATCTCTTCCAGCTCCCTCCATGGGGTTCAGGGTCTTCTTACTAGATGAAATCTTTGTCAAAGCTCTAAGACTCTGCTGTCTCACTTCAGCATCAGATTCGGGGACTTTGAATGTTTTGTCCTTATAAGGCTTTTGGCATCTGAACTTGCGCTGTCAGTTTAATTACCCTGGAGATGCGAAATCCCATGGGTCCCCGGTGATGGTCAAGTGCTTGCCACACTGGGGTGGGGTGTCATCGTCCCATTCGGGGGACCCTGAAGGGGGGTCGCAGGCCGGGGAGCCACTGCTTCCACCGTTAGGGTAGGGGGACACTGAAGGGTGTCCCAGGCTGGGGGAGCTGTTGTCTACGTTCAGGGGGTAATGTCCGGGCTGCGGTTCGCTGGGCCTGTCCGTCTCCTCGCGTTTGGCCATTTAGCCAGCGAGGTAGTTGACAAGAAAAAAGTGAAATGGGATGTCACCCTCGAAAGGGGCAGCGAATGTACTTGCCGATGGTGACTCGCGGCAAACAGCAGTGAAGCAGTATCCTCTGAGAGAGGCTTTCCTTCCCGAGAACCGTGGACACATCCGGAGGGCGTAGCACACAGAACTCGAGTTGCAGTTGGCCTCAGGAATCAAGCAAAGTTCCAGAGGGGGCGCCTGGGAATGGCTGTCCTCGGGGCTACACGTGCCAGACCCAAGCTGCCTTGCTGCACGGGCCAGACCCGAGCTGCCTCAGTGGCTGATGTGCATGCAGTTGCAGGGCAAACAGCCAAGCTTTCTGAATGAGGACTCTCTACTCTTGCTTAGGCTCAACAGTGCTAGCCAGTCTGGTGCCCACTGTCATCGTCCATGACAAGGACTGTTGAAGGGGCAACACGATTGGGAAAGGCTAGGGGGTGTTTGAGAGTCTGTGTGCTGTGTCCCTCTGGCAACACGGTGGGAGCCACTGTCAGGAGGCCATCAGTGGCTCAGTGAGGTCTGTTGCAGCCTCATAACTGAATGACAAAGGGTGACCCAGACCCCCTGGGTCCTCAGAGATTGTGTGGGCCAGAAACCACTGCTTATTTTGTACTAGGGAAAGAACAAGAAATAGTGTTTGAATAGAGCACAGGATGCCTGGAATTGATATTACCAAATGTTATTCTGCATTTTAAGGATGGGTTCTCCTTGGACTTCCTAGTATATTTGTGAAGCATGTGAACAGCCTCCTGTATGTTCAAATACATCTCTAGCTTGCTTAATAACACTGCAATGCTATTATTATGCAAGTTGTTTTTCAACACTTTCATCTGCTTCTGATTCATTTCAGTTTCCAGACAATATAACCCCTATGGCCTTAAAACAATTTGTCTGTCTCGGGTTACATGTTGAATCCTATAACATTTAGATATTTGAATTGCTCTTGGAAGCTCATATAATCCCAATCCCCTTGAAGTCACTATATGGCTAATGGTTCATATCTGTGGATCTTCATGGGCCATTCACTTTCATTCAAATGATGCAGCTGTGGCATAGCTGTACAGAATAAACTTTTAAACCCTTAGTCAAGTTGGTTCTTTGAAAGGTCACGTTTATACAGCCATATATACTGTGAGAGTGTAATTTGAGGATATGGTTGAATGCGTTATCTTACTGATATAGAAACATGGTTTTCTTATTGCACATTTTGCCAGTTTCTTTAAAGCTGTATTTGTTCTTGCTGGATGAAAGGCTTTTATTTTGGGGTTTTATTTGATCCTTGTGAAGGATGTTTCCTTTGGCTGAACAACCAATGAGGGTTGTATCATTCAGGAGCATTGGGGCACTTTTCTGCTATATACTTAATCCTGTGCCATTGCCTTATTGATTTGAAAACTTCATGACTCCTTTGTTTAGCCCAATCTATTTTGCTGATTTCATTTTCCTACAATCTGGGATAAAAAGGTGTCTAATTTTATAGCTGTGTTTATCTGCATACTAGGACATATCATAAAGCTTATAGCTTTTGCTCATTTATCTGGATATCCTATTGGTATTTTGAAGTCCTTGCAAACATTGCATTTGCATACCCATACCAGCATAATGTTGCTAGGCATGAAGAACTCAGTGTGAGAGAGATGTTCTTCCGTGATCTGAGTCGTCATCCATTTGCCTGGTCTCAGAGATGGTGCCGACCTCTTAGTGCCACTACTCTTCTCATGGTAGATCACAACTGATGTGAAGATGTGGAAGAACAGCAGGTAGTCAACACCCAGACCACCATGCCGGCCTTGGTGAAGTCCTTGTACTTCTTGAATGGCCCAGAGCAATCTTCTGGACTCAATCATCCAGCATCCTTTTTATTATGGGAGATGCATAGATCATTCAGAAAATGCTCTGCCCATGTCTACATCTTTCCTAACCTTATCCCTGACAAATATTTGCACACTAATCATAATTGGTGATGGCATTGTCTGTCGTTTACATAATCTAAAGAATTAAATAAGTCAGTAATAGCTAACTGTCACAATAAATAGGTGATGTAACATTTTGCTTGCAGGGGAGCATGGCCAGACTACAGTCATGAAGGATGTCATCATCCTCAATTGAATCAATGTATCATAAAATGTGATGATATTGCACATTATCTCCACAAGAGGAAGCTTTACAGGTCTCTTCATGGAATGGAGGATTTTTGGTTTACGTAACTTCATACATATTTACATTAACTTGGGTATTAACACAGACTGTCAATTTACATACATTAATTATGTAATTAGATGATCTGTGGCACCAGATTCCAGGTGTCATGGATGATATAATCATTGTTTTATATAGTTAAATAATCACACAATGAGTTAATGTAACATCATCCACTTCAGGAAGGTGGCTCCAAACCAGGCTCTTGAACGATGCTGTCATGATTAATTTAAATATTTTAACTACAAAATTGATATTTAGATGGTCCATAATAATTGCTTCCCACATCGTGGGAATCCACTGATCATGGATTATCTAATGTCCTATTTTAATAATCAAATAACAACATAATCAGATGATGAAATGGTCTGCCATACTCGACACAATTGACTCTCACTGACTCCTACATGATTGTGGGAAACACCCAGGTTCATCCCCCTAATTTAATCGGAGAGCAGAGTCGTAAAATGTTTAAATGCTGAAATGTCATTTTGTATGCAGGGTTTTTAGAAGATCCTACATATTCTTCTTGGACGGCTGCCTCAAAAGAGATGGACTGCAATCCAATAATCCCTAAGTCTACTCTTACAAATGGATTATCACCATCCTGAAGGAACTTAACAATGACAAACTCCACATTTTGATGAATAATTGTGAGTCTTATTATCTTAGTTTCCATAGTATTAATTCTTAGGATTGAGAGAATTCATAAACAGAAGAAATTGAATGTTCTCTGACAATTAGGTAATCTAGAATTTGGTGACCAGTAAAAGCTGTAGCCAAACTTCCAGAGGTGTGGTTATGACTTGGTTAGGGGAAACAAATGCTGTCATTGAACGTTTTAGGAGATAGTTATCTTGGGAGAATGTAATGTCCCATGACAACACTTTCCCGAAGCTGCTCTCTGGTCCTTGGCCCATAATACCAGGATACAGAATGCAAGCAGGGTTGCCAGGCAACATTTATGATCCAACATTCTGTCACATTTTCTAGTGCCCCTCCCACATGCTAAAAGGAGCATACCTAAAGAAGAACTAACCTTACAGCCTCACTGAGTTTCTCACAAAAACAAAGCAGGGCTCTTTATTTGGGTTCTACATATTTACCCGTCTCTCAAGCTACAACATGCCTATAGTGACATAAGCATGAAAACGAAAGCATCATAATGTCATTCAAATACAATGATGAGTATTTTAAACCTTTTTTCAATGCTTCAATTTTCTATTTCCTCGAATGGATACAATACAATTAATCGCCTTTACCATAAACCTTTTCTTTTTGAAAATAAAATAATCCCTCTTCATTCTTTGCACTTTAGAGGAGCTGATCCCATGGTTTCTCAGCATTGTTTAGATTTGCATTGTTCTAGAACAGCCAGGGCTAGGGCCAGGTCCAGTGCCAAAATTAAATTGATAATAAATTAAATTGATAACAAATTAGTAGACATTTTATATTAACACTGACGAAATGGCACCAAATTCCTAAACATAACGCTGATGTAAAGAACTCTTTATATAGCTAAATGATGAAGCAATGAGATGATGTTACATCAACTCCCAAAATCTGACTCAAAAAGGGACTTATGGTCCATAACATTACCTGTATTTTAAATTCATTAATTAAGTGATGAATTATCATTTTAATTTCCTAGTTTAACAGTTAAGGAAGTAAGTGTAGTATTAGATGATGTGATGGTCTGGCACGATGGACTCCCAAGGGAGGCTCAAATCTCCAGTGATCACTGAATATATAATGACAGATTTTCATAATTAAATGAATAAACTTTAAACCAGTGAATGGTGTTTTATGCGTGAAGCCTAAATGATTGCTCAATACTGAAGGTTCATTGCATTCTTAATCATAGATATGAACCAAAAATGAATGAATAAAGAGATAATTTCTCATAATTAACCCCTAGAGAGATAACATATCGATATCAACATTGATTTAAAGAAAGAAAGAAAGAAAGAAAGAAATCAAAATAGACAATTAAAAACCAACAAGGTGGATCCAGACTCCACTCTTCCTGGAGTAGAAAAAGACAGATTTGTATAATGAATTATTCAGATAGTTAGATGGGCTGTCACACTTGAGTCACACAAGGTGGCACCAAACTTCAGGGATCTCAGATTATATAATGAAAGAATTTAATAATTACATCTTTAAATATGTAAGCCATTGACCTTTATTTGTATCTTCAAATCCAGGGCAGAATTGACAGATATGGAAATGTATGCTGTCATCAAGGATTTTTCAAATGCCATAAGTTAATCGTCAGATAATCATACTGTCTTGCATGATGAATTCTGTTGGCCTGACATCATCAGCAGCACCTGAATCTCTGTTGTGGTGCTACAGGATATGAGATAATGGGCACATTACTGGCTTAGAAGTAGTAAGCAAGATGTTGGTATCAGCTGAAAAGATGGTTGCAGCTGGGCCATAACCAGCATATCTGAGAGAGAGATGTTCTTCCGTGTTCTGAGTCGTCATCCTTTTGCCATGTCTCAGAGATGGTGCCGACCTCTTAGTGCCACTACTTCTTCTCATGGTAGATCACAACTGATGTGAAGATGTGGAGGAACAGCAGGTAGTCAACACCCAGACCACCAGGCCGGCCTTGGTGAAGTCCTTGTACTTCTTGAATGGCCCAGAGCAATCTTCTGGACTCAGTCATCCAGCATCCTTTTTATTATGGGAGATGCATAGATCATTCAGAAAATGCTCTGCCCATGTCTACATCTTTCCTAACCTTATCCCTGACAAATATTTGCACACTAATCATAATTGGTGATGGCATTGTCTGTCGTTTACATAATCTAAAGAATTAAATAAGTCAGTAATAGCTAACTGTCACAATAAATAGGTGATGTAACATTTTACTTGCAGGGGAGCATGGCCAGACTACAGTCATGAAGGATGTCACCATCCTCAATTGAATCAATGTATCATAAAATGTGATGATATTGCACATTATCTCCACAAGAGGAAGCTTTACAGGTCTCTTCATGGAATGGAGGATTTTTGGTTTACGTAACTTCATACATATTTACATTAACTTGGGTATTAACACAGACTGTCAATTTACATACATTAATTATGTAATTAGATGATCTGTGGCACCAGATTCCAGGTGTCATGGATGATATAATCATTGTTTTATATAGTTAAATAATCACACAATGAGTTAATGTAACATCATCCACTTCAGGAAGGTGGCTCCAAACCAGGCTCTTGAACGATGCTGTCATGATTAATTTAAATATTTTAACTACAAAATTGATATTTAGATGGTCCATAATAATTGCTTCCCACATCGTGGAATCCACTGATCATGGATTATCTAATGTCCTATTTTAATAATCAAATAACAACATAATCAGATGATGAAATGGTCTGCCATACTCGACACAATTGACTCTCACTGACTCCTACATGATTGTGGGAAACACCCAGGTTCATCCCTAATTTAATCGGAGAGCAGAGTCGTAAAATGTTTAAATGCTGAAATGTCATTTTGTATGCAGGGTTTTTAGAAGATCCTACATATTCTTCTTGGACGGCTGCCTCAAAAGAGATGGACTGCAATCCAATAATCCCTAAGTCTACTCTTACAAATGGATTATCACCATCCTGAAGGAACTTAACAATGACAAACTCACATTTTGATGAATAATTGTGAGTCTTATTATCTTAGTTTCCATAGTATTAATTCTTAGGATTGAGAGAATTCATAAACAGAAGAAATTGAATGTTCTCTGACAATTAGGTAATCTAGAATTTGGTGACCAGTAAAAGCTGTAGCCAAACTTCCAGAGGTGTGGTTATGACTTGGTTAGGGGAAGCAAATGCTGTCATTGAACGTTTTAGGAGATAGTTATCTTGGGAGAATGTAATGTCCCATGACAACACTTTCCCGAAGCTGCTCTCTGGTCCTTGGCCCATAATACCAGGATACAGAATGCAAGCAGGGTTGCCAGGCAACATTTATGATCCAACATTCTGTCACATTTTCTAGTGCCCCTCCCACATGCTAAAAGGAGCATACCTAAAGAAGAACTAACCTTACAGCCTCACTGAGTTTCTCACAAAAACAAAGCAGGGCTCTTTATTTGGGTTCTACATATTTACCCGTCTCTCAAGCTACAACATGCCTATAGTGACATAAGCATGAAAACGAAAGCATCATAATGTCATTCAAATACAATGATGAGTATTTTAAACCTTTTTTCAATGCTTCAATTTTCTATTTCCTCGAATGGATACAATACAATTAATCGCCTTTACCATAAACCTTTTCTCTTTTTTGAAAATAAAATAATCCCTCTTCATTCTTTGCACTTTAGAGGAGCTGATCCCATGGTTTCTCAGCATTGTTTAGATTTGCATTGTTCTAGAACAGCCAGGGCTAGGGCCAGGTCCAGTGCCAAAATTAAATTGATAATAAATTAAATTGATAACAAATTAGTAGACATTTTATATTAACACTGACGAAATGGCACCAAATTCCTAAACATAACGCTGATGTAAAGAACTCTTTATATAGCTAAATGATGAAGCAATGAGATGATGTTACATCAACTCCCAAAATCTGACTCCAAAAGGGACTTATGGTCCATAACATTACCTGTATTTTAAATTCATTAATTAAGTGATGAATTATCATTTAATTTCCTAGTTTAACAGTTAAGGAAGTAAGTGTAGTATTAGATGATGTGATGGTCTGGCACGATGGACTCCCAAGGGAGGCTCAAATCTCCAGTGATCACTGAATATATAATGACAGATTTTCATAATTAAATGAATAAACTTTAAACCAGTGAATGGTGTTTTATGCGTGAAGCCTAAATGATTGCTCAATACTGAAGGTTCATTGCATTCTTAATCATAGATATGAACCAAAAATGAATGAATAAAGAGATAATTTCTCATAATTAACCCCTAGAGAGATAACATATCGATATCAACATTGATTTAAAGAAAGAAAGAAAGAAAGAAAGAAATCAAAATAGACAATTAAAAACCAACAAGGTGGATCCAGACTCCACTCTTCCTGGAGTAGAAAAAGACAGATTTGTATAATGAATTATTCAGATAGTTAGATGGGCTGTCACACTTGAGTCACACAAGGTGGCACCAAACTTCAGGGATCTCAGATTATATAATGAAAGAATTTAATAATTACATCTTTAAATATGTAAGCCATTGACCTTTATTTGTATCTTCAAATCCAGGGCAGAATTGACAGATATGGAAATGTATGCTGTCATCAAGGATTTTTCAAATGCCATAAGTTAATCGTCAGATAATCATACTGTCTTGCATGATGAATTCTGTTGGCCTGACATCATCAGCAGCACCTGAATCTCTGTTGTGGTGCTACAGGATATGAGATAATGGGCACATTACTGGCTTAGAAGTAGTAAGCAAGATGTTGGTATCAGCTGAAAAGATGGTTGCAGCTGGGCCATAACCAGCATATCTGAGAGAGAGATGTTCTTCCGTGTTCTGAGTCGTCATCCTTTTGCCATGTCTCAGAGATGGTGCCGACCTCTTAGTGCCACTACTTCTTCTCATGGTAGATCACAACTGATGTGAAGATGTGGAGGAACAGCAGGTAGTCAACACCCAGACCACCAGGCCGGCCTTGGTGAAGTCCTTGTACTTCTTGAATGGCCCAGAGCAATCTTCTGGACTCAGTCATCCAGCATCCTTTTTATTATGGGAGATGCATAGATCATTCAGAAAATGCTCTGCCCATGTCTACATCTTTCCTAACCTTATCCCTGACAAATATTTGCACACTAATCATAATTGGTGATGGCATTGTCTGTCGTTTACATAATCTAAAGAATTAAATAAGTCAGTAATAGCTAACTGTCACAATAAATAGGTGATGTAACATTTTACTTGCAGGGGAGCATGGCCAGACTACAGTCATGAAGGATGTCATCATCCTCAATTGAATCAATGTATCATAAAATGTGATGATATTGCACATTATCTCCACAAGAGGAAGCTTTACAGGTCTCTTCATGGAATGGAGGATTTTTGGTTTACGTAACTTCATACATATTTACATTAACTTGGGTATTAACACAGACTGTCAATTTACATACATTAATTATGTAATTAGATGATCTGTGGCACCAGATTCCAGGTGTCATGGATGATATAATCATTGTTTTATATAGTTAAATAATCACACAATGAGTTAATGTAACATCATCCACTTCAGGAAGGTGGCTCCAAACCAGGCTCTTGAACGATGCTGTCATGATTAATTTAAATATTTTAACTACAAAATTGATATTTAGATGGTCCATAATAATTGCTTCCCACATCGTGGAATCCACTGATCATGGATTATCTAATGTCCTATTTTAATAATCAAATAACAACATAATCAGATGATGAAATGGTCTGCCATACTCGACACAATTGACTCTCACTGACTCCTACATGATTGTGGGAAACACCCAGGTTCATCCCTAATTTAATCGGAGAGCAGAGTCGTAAAATGTTTAAATGCTGAAATGTCATTTTGTATGCAGGGTTTTTAGAAGATCCTACATATTCTTCTTGGACGGCTGCCTCAAAAGAGATGGACTGCAATCCAATAATCCCTAAGTCTACTCTTACAAATGGATTATCACCATCCTGAAGGAACTTAACAATGACAAACTCACATTTTGATGAATAATTGTGAGTCTTATTATCTTAGTTTCCATAGTATTAATTCTTAGGATTGAGAGAATTCATAAACAGAAGAAATTGAATGTTCTCTGACAATTAGGTAATCTAGAATTTGGTGACCAGTAAAAGCTGTAGCCAAACTTCCAGAGGTGTGGTTATGACTTGGTTAGGGGAAACAAATGCTGTCATTGAACGTTTTAGGAGATAGTTATCTTGGGAGAATGTAATGTCCCATGACAACACTTTCCCGAAGCTGCTCTCTGGTCCTTGGCCCATAATACCAGGATACAGAATGCAAGCAGGGTTGCCAGGCAACATTTATGATCCAACATTCTGTCACATTTTCTAGTGCCCCTCCCACATGCTAAAAGGAGCATACCTAAAGAAGAACTAACCTTACAGCCTCACTGAGTTTCTCACAAAAACAAAGCAGGGCTCTTTATTTGGGTTCTACATATTTACCCGTCTCTCAAGCTACAACATGCCTATAGTGACATAAGCATGAAAACGAAAGCATCATAATGTCATTCAAATACAATGATGAGTATTTTAAACCTTTTTTCAATGCTTCAATTTTCTATTTCCTCGAATGGATACAATACAATTAATCGCCTTTACCATAAACCTTTTCTCTTTTTTGAAAATAAAATAATCCCTCTTCATTCTTTGCACTTTAGAGGAGCTGATCCCATGGTTTCTCAGCATTGTTTAGATTTGCATTGTTCTAGAACAGCCAGGGCTAGGGCCAGGTCCAGTGCCAAAATTAAATTGATAATAAATTAAATTGATAACAAATTAGTAGACATTTTATATTAACACTGACGAAATGGCACCAAATTCCTAAACATAACGCTGATGTAAAGAACTCTTTATATAGCTAAATGATGAAGCAATGAGATGATGTTACATCAACTCCCAAAATCTGACTCCAAAAGGGACTTATGGTCCATAACATTACCTGTATTTTAAATTCATTAATTAAGTGATGAATTATCATTTAATTTCCTAGTTTAACAGTTAAGGAAGTAAGTGTAGTATTAGATGATGTGATGGTCTGGCACGATGGACTCCCAAGGGAGGCTCAAATCTCCAGTGATCACTGAATATATAATGACAGATTTTCATAATTAAATGAATAAACTTTAAACCAGTGAATGGTGTTTTATGCGTGAAGCCTAAATGATTGCTCAATACTGAAGGTTCATTGCATTCTTAATCATAGATATGAACCAAAAATGAATGAATAAAGAGATAATTTCTCATAATTAACCCCTAGAGAGATAACATATCGATATCAACATTGATTTAAAGAAAGAAAGAAAGAAAGAAAGAAATCAAAATAGACAATTAAAAACCAACAAGGTGGATCCAGACTCCACTCTTCCTGGAGTAGAAAAAGACAGATTTGTATAATGAATTATTCAGATAGTTAGATGGGCTGTCACACTTGAGTCACACAAGGTGGCACCAAACTTCAGGGATCTCAGATTATATAATGAAAGAATTTAATAATTACATCTTTAAATATGTAAGCCATTGACCTTTATTTGTATCTTCAAATCCAGGGCAGAATTGACAGATATGGAAATGTATGTTGTCATCAAGGATTTTTCAAATGCCATAAGTTAATCGTCAGATAATCATACTGTCTTGCATGATGAATTCTGTTGGCCTGACATCATCAGCAGCACCTGAATCTCTGTTGTGGTGCTACAGGATATGAGATAATGGGCACATTACTGGCTTAGAAGTAGTAAGCAAGATGTTGGTATCAGCTGAAAAGATGGTTGCAGCTGGGCCATAACCAGCATATCTGAGAGAGAGATGTTCTTCCGTGTTCTGAGTCGTCATCCTTTTGCCATGTCTCAGAGATGGTGCCGACCTCTTAGTGCCACTACTTCTTCTCATGGTAGATCACAACTGATGTGAAGATGTGGAGGAACAGCAGGTAGTCAACACCCAGACCACCAGGCCGGCCTTGGTGAAGTCCTTGTACTTCTTGAATGGCCCAGAGCAATCTTCTGGACTCAGTCATCCAGCATCCTTTTTATTATGGGAGATGCATAGATCATTCAGAAAATGCTCTGCCCATGTCTACATCTTTCCTAACCTTATCCCTGACAAATATTTGCACACTAATCATAATTGGTGATGGCATTGTCTGTCGTTTACATAATCTAAAGAATTAAATAAGTCAGTAATAGCTAACTGTCACAATAAATAGGTGATGTAACATTTTACTTGCAGGGGAGCATGGCCAGACTACAGTCATGAAGGATGTCATCATCCTCAATTGAATCAATGTATCATAAAATGTGATGATATTGCACATTATCTCCACAAGAGGAAGCTTTACAGGTCTCTTCATGGAATGGAGGATTTTTGGTTTACGTAACTTCATACATATTTACATTAACTTGGGTATTAACACAGACTGTCAATTTACATACATTAATTATGTAATTAGATGATCTGTGGCACCAGATTCCAGGTGTCATGGATGATATAATCATTGTTTTATATAGTTAAATAATCACACAATGAGTTAATGTAACATCATCCACTTCAGGAAGGTGGCTCCAAACCAGGCTCTTGAACGATGCTGTCATGATTAATTTAAATATTTTAACTACAAAATTGATATTTAGATGGTCCATAATAATTGCTTCCCACATCGTGGAATCCACTGATCATGGATTATCTAATGTCCTATTTTAATAATCAAATAACAACATAATCAGATGATGAAATGGTCTGCCATACTCGACACAATTGACTCTCACTGACTCCTACATGATTGTGGGAAACACCCAGGTTCATCCCTAATTTAATCGGAGAGCAGAGTCGTAAAATGTTTAAATGCTGAAATGTCATTTTGTATGCAGGGTTTTTAGAAGATCCTACATATTCTTCTTGGACGGCTGCCTCAAAAGAGATGGACTGCAATCCAATAATCCCTAAGTCTACTCTTACAAATGGATTATCACCATCCTGAAGGAACTTAACAATGACAAACTCACATTTTGATGAATAATTGTGAGTCTTATTATCTTAGTTTCCATAGTATTAATTCTTAGGATTGAGAGAATTCATAAACAGAAGAAATTGAATGTTCTCTGACAATTAGGTAATCTAGAATTTGGTGACCAGTAAAAGCTGTAGCCAAATTTCCAGAGGTGTGGTTATGACTTGGTTAGGGGAAACAAATGCTGTCATTGAACGTTTTAGGAGATAGTTATCTTGGGAGTATGTAATGTCCCATGACAACACTTTCCCGAAGCTGCTCTCTGGTCCTTGGCCCATAATACCAGGATACAGAATGCAAGCAGGGTTGCCAGGCAACATTTATGATCCAACATTCTGTCACATTTTCTAGTGCCCCTCCCACATGCTAAAAGGAGCATA
Source organism: Phodopus roborovskii (assembly GCF_943737965.1). Classification (NCBI taxonomy): domain Eukaryota; kingdom Metazoa; phylum Chordata; class Mammalia; order Rodentia; family Cricetidae; genus Phodopus; species Phodopus roborovskii. Next base: position 28,121 of record NW_026125632.1, read on the forward strand.
CCTAAAGAAGAACTAACCTTACAGCCTCACTGAGTTTCTCACAAAAACAAAGCAGGGCTCTTTATTTGGGTTCTACATATTTACCCGTCTCTCAAGCTACAACATGCCTATAGTGACATAAGCATGAAAACGAAAGCATCATAATGTCATTCAAATACAATGATGAGTATTTTAAACCATTTTCCAATGCTTCAATTTTCTATTTCCTCGAATGGATACAATACAATTAATCGCCTCTACCATAAACCTTTTCTCTTTTTTGAAAATAAAATAATCCCTCTTCATTCTTTGCCCTTTAGAGGAGCTTGATCCCATGGTTTCTTGACACTGTTTAGATTTGCATTGGTCCAGAACAGCCAGGGCACAAAATTAACTCCCAATTTGGATACTCCCTTAGCCTAGAGACAGACTGTCCCTATTGTACAATTTATGTCTGATGTGTTCTCAATAGTTTGTTCTGGTAGATTGCCTGTTTATTGGGATTCTTTTCCCATAGCTATATGCTACTTAAAGGGTCAAGAAATGGTGCTTGTTAACGTCCTATTCAGTTTTCTTCTACATGGATTAGGTGAATGCATTCTAATGACCATGTCATGAAATAAGTGTGCAAGGCTCCAGATTTATATAAGTATATTTTCAAAGAAGTTTGTATTTACAGTGAGTGTATTAGACTTATTTGTCACACATGTATGGTTTATTGTAGGATGCAGTGACCTATGATGATGTGTATATCCACTTCACTCCGGAGGAATGGGCTTTGCTAAATCCTTCTCAGAAATGTCTCTACACAGATGTGATGCTGGACCCCTACAGGAACCTCACTACTATAGGTGAGACTGTATTTTCCTTCATATTTTAAAATAAGAGACCCAATGTTTCTTGGTTATGGATACTATTCTGTAACTTTAATTGAGAAAAGGGAAATTTTGGTGAATGAGGCATGGTTCAAAGTGTCATTGAAGTTATTAACAGAAATTTTGTACAATTTACAATAACACATTATATATATTCTGTTATTTCAGGCTAAATTTGGGATGACCATCATATGGAAGATCATTGGCAAATTTCTAGAAGTCATAGAAGGTGTAATTTTCACATGTACATTTATGAAAATTTTGCTCTAAAGATATTTTAATGTATTCTGGAAATTTTATTGAAGAGACACACATAAAAAAATTTAAACAGTGAAAATAATTGCAGCTTAAAGTAGAGTGATGGTTCTTATTTTCTGCCCAAACAATGTACATTAGTGAAAGGTAGCTCTACTGTGTTTACAAGGCATTCATGTAAAAAAAGAAGGAAACAATTCCTTAACAGATCCACCCTAGAATTTTAGCGCCTGGAGATCTATGCTGTAGTTATGCCCGTCTGTTGAGTTTCATACTATTCATAAGTATATATACAAGACCTACTAAGAAAATAGTCTCTAGTAAAGCAGGCATTACTTATATATTTGTGACTTTTCTATGTATATCGAAAGGGTCATTTTATGAGTATCAAGAAGGTTGTTGTGGAGAAACCTTAATCCCTACAACACATGTCTGTGAGGAAAATAAAGTCAAAGTGTGTGAATGCAATGTGGAAATCTTTTTATTGATATTGTTACTTTAATAAGTATATCATATGTTGAGTCAGGTAGTTGTGGCCCATGGCTTTAATTTCAATTATCCATGATGAAGAGGAAGGTGGATCCCTAAATTTTGTGATCAGCCTGGTCTACAAAGTGAGGTCCAGGCTATCCAGGTCTACACAGAGACATTATGTATCAGAAAACATATTAAAAAAAGAATGTATGTTACGGTAAATATGAGCCATGTGAATTTAGAATATGGAAAGAAGCAACGTACATCTCTCTCTTAGGACATTGAGAAGAAATGAAAGATATTCAGTAGTCCCCACTTTGAGAATATATGTTGAGTGTGAAAAGAGTTTGAAATTTATCAGTATTCCAACATCATCTGAAAAATATCAACAAAAACACTGCAATAAATCCATATGAATGTGTGAATGTTTCCATTTGTACTGGTATATTTGGCCAGTGTATTATGTTTATACAATGGAAACATTAATAAATGCAATAAATATGGCAAAAGTCTGCGATGGTGCAATTATTTTCAATAATTCTTTTTTTAATGAAGAGGAATGTTTACAGCCCTCATTTTCTGAATGGTAAGTGTGAACATCTGCTGTGTTGGAGGGGGCCTGTTCCAATTTGCTTTTGGTAGATCTGGAATGTTCAGTGATCCCTGGAGGACATACAGAACTTTGGAGGTACTCTTGAGGTCCTGAGGACTTGAAGCCTCCATGGGCAGAAGAAGTAGTGAGGATCTCTTTGGATTCAGTTTTAGCCCATACACCCTCTTTGTCAGAAATGGAAACTTTGCCCCTGTTTTTGGAAGAATGGCGAAGTTTCAAACCCTCTTCTTCTGGTGGGACAAATTTGAGACATGCTTCTTTGGAAGCATGTTTTGATTTTGTTTTCTTCGATTTAGAATGTATGGACATTCCTCGTGGAGAAGGAGAATGTCTGAGATCTTCTTTAATAGGGGATGTAGATCTGCAGCTCAAGTCTGATGATGTTGGGCATGGCACAATTATTTGAGGAGTAGAGGTAGGACTTGAGTCCCTCTTTGCATACCTGGAAGATTCATGCCTAAGTTTGGAAGAAGAGGTACCTCTTAAACCATCAAACTCTGAAAGGGAATATTTGATATGCACTTCAGGAAATGGGACATGTCTCAATAGACTTTTAGGAGAACTGGAAAGTCTGGCCCTTAGTTTGTGGTAAGGGGGGTGTCTTCTGTATCCTTCATGTGACAGAAGAGGCATAAAGTCTTCCGGAAACTCCCCTGAAAATGAAGGTCCCACATTTTCTTTTTTACATGGCACAGGTTCTAGAGGCTCTTGGGCTGTTTTGATGTGTTCTAGAGTATCATGGAGAGATGCTGATTGACCCAGATTCTCTTGGTCAGATACCAAAGTGCCTGCAGCACCTTGGTCAGATTCCCAAATTCCCAGAGCCCCTGGCAGAGACACAAAGGATTCTAGAGTCTCTGACACAGACTCTGAAGATTTAGAAGCCTTTTTGTTAATTGGCAAAGGTTGTGATGTCTCTGAAGCAAGTGAACAAGGTTGCAGAGGCTGAACTGTAGGATCTGGAAATCCTACATCAGCTTGGGAATGTGGTGAAATTTCTACAATCCCATGGGTTGAAGATGGTGTTTCTAGAGTGTTTTGAGTACATGGCAATGTTCCTAAAGTACCCTGGTTAGATTCAAAATCTCCAAGATCTCCTGGATCATATGATGACCGCACAAAAGGGCCTACACTCTCTTGGGATGACAAGGAAGTGTCTTTAGTCCCTTGTGCAGATGGTGAATGGCCAAGAGGTCCTTGTGCTGATATGGGCAGCCCTAGAGCTTCTTGTGCATGCAATAAACTTACTAAACAGCTTTGCTGAGATTTTAAGTCTCCTTGTACACTTGAAGATATTTTCTGACAACCTTGTTCTGATGGGGTGGGTACCGCAGACCCAGGTACAGATGGCGTGGGTCTCAGAGACACTTGATCAGGTGTATAAGGTTCGGAGATTTCTCTGGTGACACTGATGATCCTAAAATTTCTTTTTCGGATATAGAAGGTGCCACAGAATGTTGGGCAGATATTGAAGGACCCAAAGACCCTGGTATAGATGGCAAAGTTTCCAAAGTTCCCGGGGAAGTGTCTGATACATTACAAGTCTCGTTGGAAGATGGCAAGTTTTCTGATATCTCTGCCATAAGGAAGGAAGGTTGTAGAATCTGCCCTGATGGAGGCAGATGTCCTAGAGAATCTTGGACAGATGATGAAGTTCTATAATCGTATGGGTAGAAAATGTTATTTCTAGAGAACTTTGGGTGGATGGTGATGTTCCTAGTGTCCCCTGAGTAGATTCAGAAAGTCCAAGATCTCCTGGATCAGATGATGACTGTCCTAAAGGCCATTGGTGCAAACAAGGGCCTGGAGACTTTTGAGATGACAAGGAAGTATTGGGAGACCCTTGACCAGAAGGTGAATGTCCAAGAGGTTCTAGTGATGGTATAGACAGCCCCAGAGCGCCTTGAGTAGACGATGTATTTCCTAAATATATTTTCTGAGGTGGTGACTCTTGTCGAGTAACCTTTTCACCTGAAGACCCCTCCTGTAAACCTTGGTCTGTTAGTGAAGGCTTTAAAGGCCCCATTTGAGATGGGGCAGATTTCACAGACCCTTGGTCAGATGGAGAATGTTCCAGCGTTTCCTTGGAAAGTGATAGTGACGGTAGTGTCATTTGTTCAGAATTAGAAGAACCCACAGCACCTTGGGCTGATGGTGAAAGTTTCAATTCCTCTATGATAGAGACGAAAAATTCTAGAGTCATAGAGACATATTTTAAAATGTTGTAAATCTCTTGGTAAGATGGCAAAGATTCGCTGTCTCTGGTTCCACTTGGGAAGGACCCCGAGGCCCCTCCAAAGGAGCCTGAATTCCTAGAACATGTTGAACAGATGGTACAGATTCTACAGACCCTTGGGCAGATGATGGTGTTACTCTAGCACCTTGGATAGTATGTGATGTTTCTAGAGTACCTTCTGAAGACTGGGAAAGCCTAAAATCTCCTGGAGCAGATGGTGACTGTGCTAAAGACTTTTGGGTCAAAGAAGGGCCAAGATTCTCTTGGGAAGATGTGGAAGTTTCTGGAGGCTCTTGATCAGATTTTGAATTTCCTACAAACTCTTGTGATGATGGGGAAATTCTCAGAGCCATTTGGGTAGATAGTGAATGTCCTAAACACTTTTGCTGAGGTGATGAAGGTTCTTGAGAGCCTTGGGCAGATATAGACAATTCTGGACACAATAGGGCTGATGAAGAAGATGTCAAGGTCCCTGGAACAGATGGAGTAGGTCCCCATGAACCTTTAGAAGAAGGAGAAAATTGAAGAGTTTCCTGGAGAGATGTTGATGATCCTTGAAACTTTTGGTCAGAATCATAAGGGCAGACAGCACCTTGGCCAGATATAGAATGTCCCAGATTTCCTGGCAGGGATGGCAAAGTTCCTAGAGTCCTTGATGAAGATTCTGCAATTTTAAAAGCCACTTGGGGAGGTGGCAATTTTACTGATGCCTTTGGAGTGCATTGGGAAGGTCCCTGATACGCTAGGGAATGAGGCTGGTGTTGCAGAGCACCTTGCACGTGTAATGAAGCTTCTACACTTGCCTGGACAGAAGATGATATTTCTAGACTAACTTGGGAAGATGGCAAAGTTCCCAGCATTCCCTGGGCAGAGGGAGAAAGTCCATCTCCCGAAACAGATGGCAACTGTGCTACAGACTCTTGACTATAGGTGTGGCCTACCACTTTGTGAGAAGATGTAGAAGTTTCTCGAGACCCCTGGGCAAATGACAGATGTCCTGGAGACCCTTGTGCTGATGTAGACAAGCACACAACTCCGTGAGTAGATGGTGAATTTCCTTCATACCCCTCCTGAGGGGGTGATTGTTTCAGAGTCACTTTTGTAGGTGCGGACACATTTTGCCACACTTGTTCTCGTAAGGAATTAGAAGCTGGTCTAAGTTTGGTAGTTCCCAGATACTCTTGGGAATATGAAGAATGTTCCAGAGAAAACTGGGGACTCTGTGAAGATTCTAGATACTTCTGTGAAGATGTGGATTGTCCTGAATTATTTTCAAAGGATAGGAAAGGGCCCCCAGCATCTTGGAGTGCAGAAGTGAAACATCCTGAAGCCCCAGAAGAACATTGCAAAGTTTGTACAGGCCAGGAGGTAGAAAGGGCAGTTTTGAAATCCCCTTTGGAAGATGGCAATACTTTTTATTCCCCCTGGACAATTTGGGAAGGTCCCTGAGTTTCCAGTGGAGGAGACCTGAGTTCTAGATCATCTTGGGAATATGGCAAAGATTCTGTATCCCCTGGCCTAGCTCGTGGAAATTCCATAGCCCCTTGGGTAGCTGTCAATGTTCCTGAAACATCGTGGGCAGATAGTGTTCTCAGAGACTGTGAGACAGGTAGAGACCCTGCTAAATCCACCGGGGCAGATGGAGAAGATCCTAGAGTGACTGGAGTAGATGGTGAAACTCCTAAATCCCCTCTTGAAGAATTGGAAACACCTAGATTGGCACATGTACTGGTAGAAGCTTGCAGAGTACCTTGTGAAGACAGACATGGTCCTCCACCTTCCGAGAAGGATATCAAAGGTCCTGAATTCACTTGAACAGATAAAGAAATTTCCATAGGCCCTAGGGATGATGAGAGAGGTCCTAGAGTTCCTTCTCCACATAAAGAAATTTCCATGTGCCTCCTTGAAGAAGGCAGAGATTGTGAAGAGTCTGAAATAGATGGATTTGTTTGTTGAGTCTGTTTAGCAAACTGTAAAGTCTGAGGAGGTTCCTGGGAAGAAACAGAAAGATCTAGAGTGTCCAGTGTAAGTGTGTAGACAACAGAGGTCCCTTCTACAGACAGGGAAGTTTCCAAATGTCCTTGGGAAGAAAGGAAAGGACTCACACTTGCCTGTGCAGATATGGAAAGTTCCAGAGTCCCTGCATCAGATACCACATGTCCTGGGACAGATGTAGGTGTTTTGCATGCACCTGGTACAGATGATGAATATCTTGGAGTCTCCTGTGGAGATGGCAAATGTCTGACAGACCCTTGTGCAGTTAGAGAAATTCTTGGACACCACTGGGGTGATTTCAATGTTCCTGCCATCTTTGGTGCAAGATGAGTATATCCCTGAGACACTGGGGTTAATGGAGAATGTGCTACTGGGTTCTGTGCAGTAGACGACTGTGAGCCTGTACTGTGTGCATGTAAGGAAGTGCCTGAAAGTCCTTGGACATATGGGGGATGTCCTAGGGACGTTTGTGTAGATGTGGTCTGCCCTATAGACCTTGTGTGGATAGGCAGGAATGCAAAGCTCCTTGAGCACAAGAAGAACTTGCTTGACTCCCTTGTTCTAAAGAGGATTGTCGCAGATGATCTGAAACACAAGGTATATATACAGAAGTCCCTGCAAGAGGTGAGGAAATTTCCATAGACTCTCCTACATGCGACACTTGCCCCTGACACCTCTGTGTCAATTGGAGTGTTCCTAGGCAGCTTGCAGCAGATGACAAGGATTCTAGAGTTGCTTTGGAAGATGCTGAACATTCTGCAGATATCGTAAGTTGTGGATGGCAATGAGGAGAGAGAAGAGGTGGTGGATCACCTGACACATTAGATGACTGTCCTCTAGGAACTTTGTACAATGGTGAAAGCTGTCTAGGACCCGGGACAGATGGAGAAATTCCTGCAGGCACTCTGACATATGACAAATGACCAAAGTTTCTTTGGGCAGGATGTGATGATTCCAGATTGCCAGAGAATGAATTCAAATGATCATGATCTCCTAGGGGAGATGAAAAAGGACACAGAGTCCCCTCCACAAACGGGGGAGGTTCTAGAGGCCCACCAACATATGGCAAAGTTTCAGGATGCCCCGAGAACTGGGAACATTTTCTGAGAACCTGGGCCAGAAGGCGCATGTGTTCCAGTACCTGGAGGAGATGACAAAGATCTTGGAGTGTTCTGTGCAGATTGGGAAGGATTTGGGATGCCTGAGACAGAAATTGCATGTTGTGGGGAATTTTGGGCGGCCTGAGTTCTTAGAGTGATTTGAGAAGCAGCAGGATGTTTCCTAGATCCGTGATCAGACAGCAATGTTACTATAGGCCCCTGTGGAGACACAGATAGTCCTCGAGATACTATGGGACAAGGAGAAGCATACACAGGCCCTTCAGCAGCTTGATGTCTTCTTACAGTGCCTTCTGTAGGTGAGGAGGTTCACAGAGACCTTTGATCAGATGGCAAAGGCCCTAATATCACCTGGGTGTTTTGGGTAGACCCCAGAGTTTCTGCAGTTGGTGGCATAGTTCCAAAAGTGTGTTGTGCAGATGTGGGCAGTCCCAGTGTGCCTTCAGCAGATAAGAACTGTCCCCCTGCCTGCTGCGTAGATAGGGGAATCCCTAGAGGCCCTTGTACTGATTGGCAAAGTCTGACATCACCTTCATGAGAATGAGAAAAAGATGGAGTCACTTGTGGTGAGGCAGAGAGACCCATATGCCCTGCGGCAGATGAGGAAGATCCTGTAGCAGTTTGGGTGTTTGTGAAGTTTGTGTATGGTTCTGGATCTTCTGCACAAGGTGCTGAAGACTGTAGAGCCCCTTGAGCAGGCACAGATGTATGTAGCACTGCCAGAGATGATATGGAAAGCTTCAGAGGTTCTTGGGCAGATTTCAAATATGCTACATACCCTTGGCTAGAGGAAGAAGATTCTGCAGCACCTTGGGCAGAACTTGAATGTCCTCCAGGCACTTGAGGTGATGGCAATTGTCCCATAGTCCCTGGAGCAGATTGAGAAGATTCCACACCCTCTCCCACATGAGGCAAATGCCACAAAGTGCTCTGGGAGTATCGGTGTTGTCCTCACATCTCCGAGGAATTGACTGAAGGTTCTGGGGTCCTTTGAATGGATGGCAAAGAACTGTGCACTGGCAAACTCCCCCTTGCAGTTGTGCAGAGTTCCTTATGCCCTTTAGAAGACACAAATGGTCCCAGAGTCCCTGGGACAGAAAGAGGATATTCTTGAATACCTGGTGACGATGGTGAAGACAAAAGAGATCCCTTAGTTTTCTCGTTAGATAGGACACATCCTGTAACCCCCGGGGAAGGAAATGGCCCTTGTACAGTATGTTTTGCAGAAGGAAAAACCCTTGGAGCCTCCTGGGAAGAAGTTGGATGTTTTAAACACTTTGAGCAGATGGCACAATCCCTACCATTCCTTGTGTGGGTGAGGATAGTTTTAAAGACCCCTGGGCAGATAGAGAAGGTCCCAGAGTCTCTTGGGCAGATGAACAAGTTCGTAGAGTTCCTTGTGAAGATAAAGAAATTACCAGAGGCACTTGGGCAGGTGGACAAACTACTAATTCCTTCTGCTCATGTTTTTTATTACACCCTAGAATCTCTGTAGTAGAATCAGAATGTCCTTCAATACCATGTGCAGATGTGGACTGCCCCAAAGTGACTTTTGCACCAAGGGAAGTTCGCCCAGGCTCCCGAGCGAGTGGTGAAGGTTCTAGAGAGCCTTGTGTTGTTGTGTTCAGATCCAGACTCTCTTGTGTATGTAGGCATGACCTTTCTTCTTTTTGTAAACTTGGGCAAGGGGCTGGACTTGCTTGTAATACTGGGCAAAGTCTAGGAGTCACTGGCATATGTAGCAATGTGCCTGTAGTCCATGGGACACATGGAGTCATTTCCAAAGCCTGTGAGACTAAAGAGAATTTCTTATGTGTGTGCTGGGCACATTTAGGTGGTCCCAGAATCTCTGCAGAAGATGCTGGATGCTGTGGAAACTGTTGGGTACATGGTGAAGGCCCAGAGTTCCCTGAGCAGATTTGCAAAGTTGGTTAGACAGCACATGTGGTAGATCCCCTGAGACTGATAAAGAAGATCCCTGAGATCCTTGATCATGTTGTAAATGTGCTGTAGCCCTCGAAGGTAATGGCAAAGACCCTGTAGTCCTTTGGACAGATAGTAATGTATCCTGAGACTCAGCCTTGGAAGACAAATGTCCTTGCTTACTTTGGAAAGATGCTGACGGCCCCAGCACCACCGGGGAAGACGCTGTATGTTGGGGAGGCCCTGAACTTGAAGAGAAAGACTCCAGTGCACCCTGAATAGACCTAAAATGTCCCTGAGGCCCTTGATTAGATAGGAGAGTTGGTAGAGTCCCTAGAGTGGTTTGGAGAGGTTTCTGAGCACCTGGTGCTGATGATGAAGCTTTCATAGCCGCTAGGGTAGGTAACAAAATTTTTTTTTTAATTCCCTGGCTACAAGAAGGTCTCACAGCCTGTACAGCAGATCATGAATGTTCCAGAGGACTTTGAATAAACAGTGACTGTCTACAATCCTCCTGAAGAGAGTCAGAATGTTTCCTAGGTCCTTGATCAGATGACAAATTTCCTAAAGCCCCATTTGCAGATATGGGTAGTTCAAGAGCTCCTTGAAGAGACAGGGAGTCCTTCGTAGCCTCTTGGGTAGATGGAGATATCCCTGTCTCCCTGTGGGCATATGGAGTAGATGCTAGATCCCCTGTGGTGCTTGATGATGATCCTAAAATCCCCTGTGCTGATATAGACTGTCCTACACTATCTTTTTCCAATGGAGAATTTCTCCCATCACCTTGGGCAGATGCCAAAGGTTCTAGAGTCCCTCCTGTTGATGGTGACATGTGTAGAATCATTTGTGAAGGCAGGATAGATCCTAGTACCCCTTCACCATTTAGACAATTTACTGAAGTCACTGGTAGTAATGAAGAATGTTGTAGAGGCTGTGGAGCAGATGGTAAACTTACTGCAGTCTCTGAGACTGCCGTAGAAGCATCCACAGGCTCTATCACAGATAAGAAACATTCATGATTCCTCTGAGAGGATTGGTGAGTTGCCACAAGATTTTGGGGAGTTTCGGAAGGTTCTGGAGACTCCAGGCTAGAGGCTGAAGGAGCCAGCATCCCTTGAGTCAATATGGAAGTTTTCTGAGGAACTTGGGAAGATAGCAAAGGTGCTAGATTCCCTGGGTCAGATTGAGAAGGTTCCTGAGCACTTGGGGCAGATGACAAATGCCCTCCACACCCTTGGGTTGGGGACAGTGTTCTTGTAGTTTGTAAGGCTGTTGGAGAATATTGTACAGCCTGCCCTTTAGTTGAAAAGTATCCTAGTTCCCTCTTGGCAGATTTGGATGGTCCCAGACACTCTGGAGATGATGTAGAAAGCTCTACAGCATCTATAGTGGATGGCAATGGACACAGGTTGTCACAGGCTGATATGGACAATTTAGGATGCTCTCTTGGAGTTAACAAAGTGTCTTGAAGACCTGAGGGAGATAGATCAGTTTTCTGCACCTGAGCACCTTGTGTAGAAGGTGGATGTTGTGTATCTCCTGAGGGGCGTAACAAAGATTCTTCAGCTCCCTGATCCAGCAGAGCAGGCCCCAAAGCCTCTGTGACACATGGTGAATGTGGTAGATGACCTTGCTCAGATAGAGATTTATTAGCCCTCCGGGAACCAGTTGAATGTTCCACAGCCCCTTGACTGGATGGTAAATTTTCTACAGCCCTTTCTGAAGACTTGGTCACACCAGTAGCCCTTTGATCAGACAGAGAAGGTCCAAGACCTCCATGGACAATTGGCAAAAGGCCCACTTTCATCTGGCTATAAAGCTTAGATGCTGAAGACCCAAGAGTAGATGGCAACTGTGCATCAGTCCCTGGTGCAGATGCAGACAGATGTAGAGTAACATCTCCAGATAGGGAAGGTTCCCCAGTCCCTAGTCCAGTTGCCAATGGTCCTAGAGAACCTTGAATGGATAGAGATGGTCCTGCAGACCCTCATTCAGAAAGAAAAGCTGCCACTCCCTCTTGAGGACAAGGGGAAGGGGCTCGAGTCACATTTTGTATTGAGGAAAGTTCTGAAGGTTCTGCAGCAAATGGAGAAATATCTGTACTTCCTAGAGCAGACACAGAGGACTCTACAGCCTCTCCTCTAGTTGACAGATGGCCAAGAACATTTTGAACAGGCTGGGCTCCTCTTGGAACCCCTCTGGAAGAAGTGGAGTGTTCTAATCCCCCTAGTGTAGGGAGTTTCACAGGTGTATGAAATTGAAGTGGCCCTTGTGTATCTACCAAAGCTTCTAGGGCCTGTGAAGTAGATGGAGAAATTTTCTGTGCATCTTGTGTGGAAGGTGAGTCTTCTACACCTTCCCCGACAGGTAACAAAGGTTCTTCAGATCCCTGACTAGATGAGGAAGATTCCAAAGCCTCTGTGCCAGATAGTGAATGTTGGTAAGGGTCTTGGATCAGGGGAGATTGCCTTGAAGCCTCCTGTAAAGAAGTACGAGGATTCTCTGGTCTTTCAGCAGATGATATATTTTCTACTCTCTCTTTTGTGGATGTGGACAGTTCCACCACCCCATCTGTGGAAAGGAAAGTTTCCACTTCCATTTGGGAAGATGGCAATATTTCTAAAAGCCCTTGTCCAGATAAGGATTTTTCCAAAGACTTTTGGGCAAATGCCATAGGTCCTAGGGACCCTGTGGCAGAGGAAGAAGACCCCACACCTGCTTTGGCATTTTGAGAATGCTCTGGTGACTCGATGGCTAATGAGGAAAGTGACATATTCTCCAGAGGAGATGACAAAGCTCCTATAGACTCTGAAACACTTGGAGCATACTCCAGAACAATTTGTGAAGGCACCAAACTTCTACGTGCCTCCTTGGTAGAGGAGCAAGGATTCTGACACCCTACTGAAGGCGATGCATGTATTTGAGTTTCTTCCATAGACAGGGAATTACCCAGAGACACCTGTTCAGATACAGAAAGTTTTTCAGACCCTTTAACAGACTTTAATTTTCCACGAGCTCTTGGAGCAGGTGGAGGGGATTCCAGACTGCCCGTGACAGAAACAGACTTTTCCATGGGAGCAGAGTAAGATGGCAAAATATCAAGAGTCTCTTGGGAAGATGTCAAACTTCTATGAGCCCCCAGATGATTTATGGAACTTGTAAGAACTCCTACGCTAGGTGGCAAACGTTCCACTGTATCTTGTTCACACTGACAACGTTGTGTAGCCCCTCAGGAAGATGGTGGGTTTATCAGAGCCACTTGAGTGTGTTCCATAAGTTGTTCTGTCCCATTTGCCAATGTGGACATTTCTGGAGTTCTTTGGGCAGACAGGGAGTGTCCCACATCCCTATGAGCAGCTGGCAAATGTCTGAGAGTGCCCTGGGCAGGTAAGGAAATTGCAAAAGCATCGTGATCAGATACCATAAGTCCTGGGAACCCTGAGACATTTTCCAAATGCCCTGGAGATCCTGGGGCATGGGAATATGTCTCCACTTTCACAGGGGTTAATCGTCTGAGGGTCCCCTGAGAAGACACATTCCCCCGAACAAACCAAGAATATCCTGGAGTCCCTTGTGTGGACTTGGAAATTACTATAGACTCTTGTGCAGAAGGGAAATGTCCCACGGCCCCTTGGTCAGAGTCTACAGATGCTATACTCTCTTTTGAGGATGAGGGACTTCTCTGATGCCATTTTACAGATGGTATCAACTTTAGGGCCCCTGAGCCATATTGAGACAACTCCGAACATCGATAAACTTGTGGCAAATGCGAAGGAGTCTCCTGAGACAAGGCTGAGAGGCCCAGAGGCTCTGGACTCTCTGGTAAGGGTCCAACAGGCATGAAGCCTGAAGGAGAAAGTTCCTGAGCTGCTTGTGCCGATGGTAAACCTCCTAGCAACCCTTGTTCAGAATGGGTAGCTCTTGCTTTGCTTGGGAAAGATAACAAAGGTCCTAAAGCCCCTTGGCTAGAGGGCAAATTAGCACCCTCAGTAGGTGTGGAAAGATCCAGAGATCTTTGCTGCATTTGCATAGGTCTCTGTAAAGACACCTCAGGTGAGCATGAAGAAGTTTGGAGAGGCCCCTGAACATGGGAGACAAGTCCTAAAATCCCTCGTTCCGATGAGGAGACTCTCACATCTCCTGGGAGGTGGGGGAAATGTCCTGAATCACTTAGTGAAGATGGAAGACATTGCCCGGTCCCTTGGGCAGATGGCAAGAATTCTAATGTGCCCTGGGAAGATGGTAAAGAACATAGAGCTCCTGGGGCAGATGGTGAATGTCCTAGAGACTCTTGGACAGATGGTGAAGTTGTGATATGGCCCTGCTTAGGTGTGGATGGTACTGGAGCCCCTGGTTGGGACTGCAATCGTTCTGCAGCGAAAAGGCAGGAGGCAGAAGGATCGCTAGATATTTTGGAAGATTTGGAACATGTCAGATCCTCTTGTGCTAATGGCACAAATCCTAGAGTTCTTTGTATAGATGTGGACTTTCCCTCAGACCCTGGGGCAGATAGGGAAAGTTTCATGGTACCTAGGTCAGATTTGGAAAGTGACGAAGCCCTTTGGGCATGGGGCAATTTTTCTGGAGCCTTTGACCGAGGCAGAGGATGTCTCTGAAGCTCTGGGTCAGATGGTGAAAGTTGTAGACCCTTTGGGACAGACAGAGAAGGCCCTCGAGTCTCTTGGTGAGATACAGAAGGGCCAGGAGGCCCTTGGATAGATTGGCAAGGCCTGACAGTCTTTTGATCAGACTTGGGACACTCCAGGTCCTTTTGGACAGAAATACAAGGTGTCGTACTCACCTGAGGAGAACTTGTAGCTACTGGTGGTTTTTTGGAGCATGAGAAAATGCACATACCTTTTTTGTAGAAGGGAGAAGGTTGAAACTTTCTTCCTCAGAAGAGGAAGTTCTGGAGTCCTCTTGGTCATAAGGATCTTCTCTTGACCTCTTTTTTGGTAGAAAGGGGATGACCAGGGTACACTTGAGCAGAGGGAGAATGTCTAATATTTCCTTCCTGAGAAGGGATCCTCACAAAACCCTCTCGTGTAGATGGGGAAGATGGTAAATCACCTAGTTGAGGTGTGATAGATCCTGGGGCCTCTTTCTCAGATGGGGAAGGCACTAATGTGTCTAGTACACATAAGTGTTCCTTACCTGTGGCTTCAGAATGAGGGGAAGATACTAGAACTTCCTGTGTAGGTGTTGTCTCTTGTAGAGCATCATGGGTGGCTGTGGGAGGTCTAAGGGCCTCAGGGGCAGGTAAGGAATTTACCAGAGCCCCTTGTGTATATGTGGAATTTCCTGGATCATTTGGTTCAGGGAGAGAAGGCGATATAGCATTTGTATAGAGTTGTCAGGTTCCAGAGCTAGCGGGACAGGCAAAATAGGTTTCAAGGCCCCTTGGGGAGATAAGGTGGAATTCAGAGCCTTTGGGGTATTTGTTGAATGTTCTGGAGACCCTTGTGGGCGTGTGGAAGGACTAACAGTCCTTTGTGCAGATGGCAAAATTTCTGTAGCCTCTTGTGTATTTGTAGCAAATTGCTGATGCTCTTGGGGAGCTGGGTCACTTCCCAGAGCCTCCTGGGAAGTGCATGGATATCCTGTGGGTGCTTGTGTGCAGGTGGAATCCAAGGAATCCCCTTTTCTAGATGTGAACATGGCTACAGACTCTTGTGTGGGCTCCTGGGAAGTGCATGGATATCCTGTGGGCGCTTGTGTGCAGGTGGAATCCAAGGAATCCCCTTTTCTAGATGTGAACATGGCTAGAGACTCTTGTGTAGGCGTGTCACATTCCACAGCCTCCCGATGACCTAAGGTTGGATCCACAACTCTGAGAACAGAAGGACTATGTCCTGGAACATTTTTTGTAGATGTGTCACATCCCAGAGCCATTTCTGAGGATGCGGGTGTGACTGAAAGCTGTTTTGTAGATGCCCCCTGTCCCACACTCCCTTTATCAGATAGGGTAGAACTCAGAGAGTGCTGGACAGGTGTGGAATGTGTTGGTATCCCTGGTGTGTATGCAGAAGTTCCAAGATCCTCTCCTACATATGTGGAAAGGTCTAGAGACCCCTGAGGATGCAGAGAAGCCTGCCTCTTCTCCACATCCTGGGCAGATGTGGAACTTGCATGGCTCACAGGGAGCGTCTTGGAATATGTGTGCCTATTTTGGGCCAGATGACGAGTCAGGAGGGCCTTTTTGGCTAGCAGAGAATATTTGAAGCCCTCTTGGTCTGAGAGGGACACTGTGGAGTCCCCTTGTTTAGATGGGGGATCTCTCCATCTCCTTTTGCTACAGTGGGAAGGTGCAGGGTCCCTTTTCATAGCAGGATTAGGTTTGAATCTCCATTTGCGAGAGAGAATAGGTCTTTGACCCTCTGCTGGAGATGTGGACAATCCTGGAAACCCCTCGACAGACACAGAAGAACTCTGAGGCCCTGCGGTATGCTGCAAAGGCACTAGAGCGCCCTGTGTGTGTTGAGAAGGCCCAAGAGTCCCTTGGTCAGACTCAGGAGTTTCTAGAAACTCTTGTGGATACGTGGATCTCTCTGGGGCCCCTTCCAGCGATGGCAACGTTCCTAGACCCTCCGCTATATGTGTGGATACTTTTGTTTCTGCCTGGGCAGATAGGAGAGGTGTGATGCTCACTTGGGGTATAGGGGTTGGGCTTAGCCCCTTTGGGGCTGTTAGAGAAGAGCTGAGCCCATTTGTTGATGGTGGAGGACTTGCAAAGCCCTCTTGGTTTAACGGAGAAGTTATGAAATTCCCTTGGTCAGAGGAGGCAGGACTCAAGCTCACTTCAGCAGAAGTGCATTGCTTAAGGCCCTTTGGGGGAGTCGGGGTACATACTTGCCTGTCTTCATGAGAGAAATTAGTACTCCAGCCACCTTCGGCAGCTGTCAAAGGTGTTAAACTCCTCTGGGGAGAGGTGGTGGGGCTCAAACCATTTTGGGAAAATGAGGAATCACTGAGCCCCCGTTTTGGAGAAGAAGGTTTGGAACCCTCTTTCTCTGATGGGGCCTGTGGGAGGGCCCCTTGGTCAGAAGGGGATCATCTAAAACTCTTTGGGGGACCAGTGACCCCTAGGCTAGAGGATGGATTTCTGAAACCCCTTCTAGAAAAAGAGACATGTATGATTTTCCTTTCAGGAAAGGTGGGAGGTCTCTGGGATGGCTGGGCAGATGTGGAATGTCCCATAGCCCCTGGATCACATTGGGCTCCTCCCAGAACCTCCTGGGTAGATAGGGATAGTCCCTGAGCATCTTGGGAAGAAGTGGAAGATCCCAGAGCTCCTTGGGTGGGTGAGGAAGGTTGCAGGGGCCCTCGAATATGTGGGGAGATTACTGGTCCACGTTGGTCAGTGGAAGAGTCAGCAGAAGATGGCACAGGCACTGTGTCATCTGCGTTGAACTTTTCACTGGAGTCTTCAGCACAGTGTCTTGAAGATGTTGCAGGGACTCTGGTGCCTGACTGGTCAAAGTCCATAGGTTGTTCAAACACAGTAGACATATCAAGGCTTCTTTGCACCTTCCCAGGCAAGGGCGCAACAGTTGAGTCCGCTCTTCTTCTGGTGTCAGGCCGCATGTCAGATGGTCTGTGCTCCCTGCTCAGTGGGTTACTCCTGCACTCAGGAACCTCCGGAAGGACTGGAAGTTTTCCTTTCCTGATCTCTTCCAGCTCCTCCATGGGGTTCAGGGTCTTCTTACAAGATGAAATCTTTGTCAAAGCTCTAAGACTCTGCTGTCTCACTTCAGTACCAGATTCTGGGACTTTGAATGTTTTGTCCTTATAAGGTTTTTGGCACCTGAACTTGCGCCGAGTCAGTTTAATCACCCTTGGAGATGCGAAATCCCATGGGTCTTCGGTGCTGGTCAAGTGCTTGCCACACTGGGGTGGGGTGTCATCGTCCCATTTGGGGACCCTGAAGGGGGTCGCAGGCCGGGGAGGCCACTGCTTCCACCGTTGGTGTAGGGGGACAATGAAGGGTGTCCCAGGCTGGGGAAGCTGTTGTCTACGTTCAGGGGGTAACGTCCGGGCTGCAGTTCGCTGGCCCGTCGTCTCCTTGCGTTTGGCCATTTAGCCAGCGAGGTAGATGACAAGAAAAAAGGGAAATGGGATGTCACCCCTCGAAAGGGGCAGCGAATGTACTTGCCGATGGTGATTCGCGGCAAACAGCAGTGAAGCAGTATCCTCTGAGAGAGGCTTTCCTTCCCGAGAACCGTGGACATGTCGGGAAGGCGTAGCACACAGAACTCGAGTGACAGTTGGCCTCAGGAATCAAGCAAAGTTCCGGAGGGGCGCTCGGGGCTTCACGGGCCAGACCCAAGCTGCCTTGCTGCACGGGCCTGACCCGAGCTGCCACAGTGGCTGTTGTGCATGCAGTAGCAGGGCAAACAGCCAAGCTTTCTGAATGAGGACTCTCTACTCTTGCTTAGGCTCAACAGTGCTAGCCAGTCTGGTGCCCACTGTCATCGTCCATGACAAGGACTGTTGAAGGGGCAACATGATTGGGAAAGGCTAGGGGTGTTTGAGAGTCTGTGTGCTCTGGTCCCTCTGACCCACTGTCAGGAGGCCATCAGTGTCTCATTGAGGTATGTTGCAGCCTCATAACTGAATGACAAAGGGTGACCCAGACCCTGGGTCCTCAGAGATTGTGTAGGCCAGAAACCACTGCTTATTTTGTACTAGGGAAAGAACAAGAAATAGTGTTTGAATAGAGCACAGGATGCCTGGAATTGATATTACAAATGTTATTCTGCATTTTAAGGATGGGTTCTCCTTGGAATTCCTAGTATATTTGTGAAGCCTGTGAACAGCCTCCTGTATGTTCAAATACATCTCTAGCTTGCTTAATAACACTGCAATGCTATTATTATGCAAGTTGTTTTTCAAACACTTTCATCTGCTTCTGATTCATTTCAGTTTCCAGACAATATAACCCATATGGCCTTAAACAATTTGTCTGTCTCGGTTTACATGTTGAATCCTATAACATTTAGATATTTGAATTGCTCTTGGAAGCTCATATAATCCCAAACCCCCTGAAGTCACTATATGGCTAATGGTTCATATCTGTGGCTCTTCATGGGCCATTCACTTTCATTCAAATGATGCAGCCGTGGCATAATTGTACAGAATAAGCTTTGAAACCCTTAGTCAAGTTGGTTCTTTGAAAGGTCACGTTTATACAGCATATCATATACTGTGACAGTGCAATTTGAGGATATGGTTGAATGCGTTATCTTACTGATATAGAAACATGGTTTTCTTATTGCACATTTTGCCAGTTTCTTTAAAGCAGTTTTTGTTCTTGCTGGATGAAAGGCTTTTATTTTGGGGTTTTATTTGATCCTTGTGGAGGATGTTTCCTTTGGCTGAACAACCAAAGAGTGTTGTATCCTTCAGGGGAATTGGGGTACTTTTCTACTATATAATTAATCCTGTGCCATTGCCTTATTGATTTGAAAACTTCATCACTCCCTTTGTTTAGCCCCAATCTATCTCACTGATTTCATTTTCCTACAATCTGGGGTAAACAGCTGTCTAATTTTATAGCTGTGTTTATCTGCATACTAGGACATATCATAAAGCATATAGCTTTTGCTCATTTATCTGGATATCCTGTTGGTATTTTGAAGTCCTTGGAAACATTGCATTTGCATACCCATACCAGCATAATGCTGCTAGGCATGAAGAACTCGGTGAGAGAAAGATGTTCTTCCGTGTTCTGAGTCGTCATCTTTTGCCAGGTCTCAGAGATGGTGCCTACCTCTTAGTGCCACTACTTCTACTCATGTTAGATCACAACCGATGTGAAGATGTGGAGGAACAGCAGGTAGTCAACACCCAGACCACCATGCCGGTCTTCGTGAAATCCTTGTACTATTAGAATGGCCCCGAGCAATCTTCTGGACTCAGTCATCCAGCACACTTTTTAATATGGGAGATGAATAGATCATTCAGAAAATGCTCTGCCCATGTCTACATGTTTCCTAACCTTGTCCCTGACAGATATTTGCACACTAATCGTAATCAGTGATGGCATTGTCTGTCGTTTACATAATCTAAAGAATTAAATAAGTCAGTAATAGCTAACTGTCACAATAAATAGGTAATGTAACATTTTACTGGCAGGGGAGCATGGCCAGACTCCAGATATGAAGGATGACATCATCCTCAATTGAATCAATGTATCATAAAATTTGATGATATTGCACATTATCTCCACAAGAGGAAGCTTTACAGGTCTCTTCATGGAATGGAGGAATTTGGTTTACATAACTTAATACATATTTACATTATCTTGGGTATTAACACAGACTATAATTTAAATACTTTAATTATGTAATTAGATGATCTGTGGCACCAGATTCCAGGTGTCATGTATAATATATTCATTGTTTTATATAGTTAAATAATCAAACAATGAGTTCATGTAACATCATCCACTTCCCTAAGGTGGCTCCAAACCAGGCTCTTGAACGATGCCGTCATGATTAATTTAAATATTTTAACTACAAAATTGATATTTAGATGGTCCATAATAATTGCTTCCCACATCGTGGAATCCACTCATCATGGATTATCTAATGTCCTGTTTTAATAATCAAATAACAACATAAACAGATGATGAAATGGTCTGCCATACTCGACAAAATTGACTATCACTGACTCCTACATGATTGTGGGAAACTCCCAGGTTCATCCCTAATTTAATCGGAGAGCAGAGTCGTAAAATGTTTAAATGCTGAAATGACATTGTGTATGCAGGGTTTTTAGAAGAGCCTACATATTTCATGTTGGACGGCTGCCTCAAAAGAGATGGACTGCAATCCAATAATCCCTAAGTCTACTCTAACAAATGGATTATCACCATCCTGAAGGAAGTTAACAATGACAAACTCACCTTTTGATGAATAATTGTGAGTCTTATTATCTTAGTTTCCATAATATTAATTCTTAGGAGTGAGAGAATTCATAAACAGAAGAAATTGAATGTTCTCTGACAATTAGGTAATCTAGAATTTGGTGACCAGTAAAAGCTGTAGCCAAACTTCCAGAGGTGTGGCTATGACATTGTTAGGGGAATCAAATGCTGTCATTGAATGTTTCAGGAGATAGTTATCTTGGGAGAATGTAATGTCCCATGATAACACTTTCCCGAAGCTGCTCTCTGGTCCTTGGCCCATGATACCAGCCAGGATACAGAATGCAAGCAGGGTTGCCAGGCAACATTTATGATCCAACATTCTGTCACATTCTAGTGCCCCTCCCACATGCTAAAAGGAGCATACCTAAAGAAGAACTAACCTTACAGCCTCACTGAGTTTCTCACAAAAACAAAGCAGGGCTCTTTATTTGGGTTCTACATATTTACCCGTCTCTCAAGCTACAACATGCCTATAGTGACATAAGCATGAAAACGAAAGCATCATAATGCCATTCAAATACAATGATGAGTATTTAAAACCTTTTTTCAATGCTTCAATTTTCTAATTCCTAGAATGGATTCAATACAATTAATCGCCTCTATCACAAACCTTTTCTCTTTTTTGAAAATAAAATAATACCTCTTCATTCTTTGCCCTTTAGAGGAGCTTGATCCCATGGTTTCTCGGCATTGTTTAGATTTGCATTGGTTCAGAACAGCCAGGGCCAAAATTAAATTGATAATAAATTAAATTGATAATAAATTGGTAGGCATTTTATATTAACACTGACGAAATGGCACCAAATTCCTAAACATATCGCTGATGTAAAGAACTCTTTATGTAGCTAAATGATGAAGTAATGAGAGGATGTTACATGAACTCCCAAAATCTGACTCCAAAAGGGACTTATGGTCCATAACATTACCTGTATTTTAAATTCATTAATTAAGTGATGAATTATCATTTAATTTCCTAGTTTAACAGTTAAGGAAGTAAGTGTATTATTAGATGATGTGATGGTCTGGCACGATGGAGTCCCAAGGGAGGCTCAAATCTCCAGTGATCACTGAATACATAATGACAGATTTTCATAATTAAATGAATAAACTTTAAACCAGTGAATGGTGTTTTATGCGTGAAGCCTAAATGATTGCTCAATACTGAAGGGTCATTGAGTTCTTAATCATAGATATGAACAAAAAATGAATGAATAAAGAGATAATTTCTCATAATTAACCCCTAGTGAGATAACAACTCGATATCAACATTGATTCAAAGAAAGAAAGACAGAAAGAAATCACAAGAGACAATTAAAAACCAACAAGGTGGATCCAGACTCCACTCTTCCTGGAGTAGAAAAAGATAGATTTGTATAATGAATTATTCAGATAGTTAGATCGTCTGTCACACTTGAGTCACACAAGGTGGCACCAAATTCAGGGATCACAGATTATATAATGAAAGAATTTAATAATTGCATCTTTAAATATGTAAGTGGTTGACCTTTTTTTTTTTTTTTTTTTTTTTTGTATCTTCAAATCCTGGGCAGACTTGACAGATATGGAAATGTATACTGTCATCAAGGATTTTTCAAATGCCATTAGTTAATCCTCAGATAATCATACTGTCTTGCATGATGAATTCTGTTGGCCTGACATCATCAGCAGAACCTGAATCTCTGTTGTAGTGCTGCAGGATCTGAGATAATGGGCCCATTACTGGCTTAGAAGTAGTAACCAAGATGTTGCTATCAGCTGAAAAGTTAGGAAAAAGAGAAGGGGAGAAGAGAATGGGAAAGGAGAACAAGAGCCATCAAGAAGACTGAGTTTTGGAAAGAATAGAGGAGAGCAACAAAAGAAATACCATACTAGATGGAGATATAATAGGTGGTAAGAGAAATCTGGCACTAGGAAAATGTCCAGAGATCTACAAGGATCACCCCAAATAAAAATATAAGCAATAGTGAAGAGACTACCTTAAATGCCCTTCCATATAATGAGATTGATATCTACCTCATAGAATATTCTAGAGCCTTCTTCCAGTAGTTGAAAGAAACAGAAGCAGACACCCACAGCTAAGCACTAAGTGGAACTCCTGGAATCCAGTTGCAGAGAGGGAAGAGTGATAAGTACAGGGTTCAAGTCCAGGTTCGAGATAGCCACAGAATCACCTAAGCAAAACAATGCAAAGCTCAGGCACACCAGTCTGACAGTTGGGAATCCATAATATGACTGACCTAAAACCCCTAAAAGTGCATCTCATTTAGAAGGCCTACTAAGTCTAAGGGACCTCTGTCAGTGGAATCAGGATGTATCCGTGATGTATGAAAGGCTTCAGCAGCCCATTCCCCATGGGTAGATACTCAGCCTAGACACATGGGGTTGAGCCTTGTCCCTGCCACAAATGGCTTTGGGGTTGGTACAGACATGAGAGGGATAGGAAACAGAGATGGATATGGTAAAATAACTTTGATTCTATTTTAACAGAATTCATTAAAAGTAAGAATAGGTAATAAGGTGGGGTCAATACATTAGCTAACATTTGCTGGTGCCATTGTCCTGAAGAGCCAGAGCTTTGGACAAGTTTATGGACATTGTCCTGAAACAGTCACAGACTAACTTTGACTGTGGTATGAACACCATACCCCAGGAACCACTTTCATCTTTGGTGACTAGGAAATCCTGAAATTCCTAACTCCGATCTCTAAGAACCATTACTAAAGGCTTCTGACAACATGCCTGGCTTCATGGCTTCAAGTTTACTTAGTGAGACAATAGAATGATGGGATGAATAACATGAAGAATTACACTTAACTATATAGAAAACCTCTTAAATCTGTGAACCTGGCTGTCTCCATTACTAGTAATAGACAGAACCCTTCCGAGACATTTGGTGAGTTTGAAAGAGTAAATGATAAGGGAAAATAATATTTCCCATATTTGGAAGACAATGGACTTTGAGGCAGAAAACCTGCATTTGATGGGCACCATCTTCTGTTACTGGAGTTTAGTACCAGAGCCTTTTTTCTGGCTACACTGACAACCAGGCTCAGTCATTCATCATAAGTGAGCCAAGCTAATGAACTAACTTCTGTTGACAAGCCAAACTACAATACCAGCACTCTGGATTAAAGGTTGACAGATATCTCTCAAGATCTAGGACAGACTAATCTATAATGTGAATTCTATTTAAGACAGGATATCACAGTAATAATATTCTTAAAAAGAAGAGAAAAAATACAAAAGTAAAATTATTGATAATTAAAGCATATATATTCATTTTGAACACTTATGAAAACAAAAAAGAAAACAGTAAATAATCTATATCAAGGGTCATAATAGGCTTAGAATGCAAATATATGCAAAAGAAAATTAGAAAGCTAAATATGGAATTTTTCCCATCTCTAAAGCACTCCCATATACTCGGTTCCTGTTTCTGCTATAAGGTGGTCATATAAGAAGTCAATGTTTCTTTCATAGAGACATTTTCAAGACTCAAGACTTTTTCTATAATTTGACTCCCTGGAAAATGAGAATTTTATGAGTCTATAGTTGCCGTGGTGGTAGGCCAAAAGTGGACCCCACAATCTTGACTTATGATCTCCGCACAAATATCATTGTCTAAAAACTGGTAATCAATTTACAGACACACACATACAACAGAATTTGTTCTGTTTCTTTTTCTGGTAAAAATGTCTTTGCCATGGTATTTTATAGCATCTTTGCATAATCCATTTTGAAGGCAGTACTTCAAGTTGAAGCACCCATGGGCAAATAGTGATGGCATGAAGAAGCATGGAATTTGAAGTAATAATTACTTATATTCACATCCACAGCACAATAAGCTATGTTGTGGAATAATGGCATATGCCACTGGGTTGCTCATGCTGCCTGAGTGAGTTCCAGCATTTTTAAGTTGCAGATCAAACTCAATTCTCCAGGATGTGTGGAACAAAGTGTTGTGGACTGGAGTTTGTAGGACTGTAGTCAGAAACAGCAGCTCAGTCCCATGTCCATTCCTCAGTCACTGAGTGTGGACAAGTGGAAGAGAAGCTATCATTGATGAAAGGAAGACAGAGACATAATATGATGTCAGGCAGGCAGATTCAGTCAATACTGAAAGCTCCATTTTATTCATACACCAAACTTAAGTAGTCAAACAAAGGTGTGGCAATGGAAGGGGACATTTATTAATATGTATAAAGGGAAAACAGTAATTGCTTCCACTAATGCTAAAGGCACTCCATAATTGCAAATACTATGTGCCTTCAGGCACCCCATTGCTGTACTTCCTCCCTTACTTCTGGGTGGTTAACCTGTCTACTCCCAAATCATTGCTATTTAGATAGGAGATATTCATCATCAAGGAACAGGTGTCCTGTAGCAGGAAAG
This sequence comes from Phodopus roborovskii, assembly GCF_943737965.1. NCBI lineage: Eukaryota > Metazoa > Chordata > Mammalia > Rodentia > Cricetidae > Phodopus > Phodopus roborovskii. The sequence goes on from NW_026125632.1 coordinate 52,911, forward strand.
ATAATGTCTTAAGGACAATAGGAGTTATTGGAGCACTTTGAACTCATGCCAAGTTGGAATGGATTCCCATTTAGGAGTTGAGAAACTTCAGATTGGCAGAATATATTCCAGGGCTGCCACAGCCATATAGAAGCCTTGTATGCGAACAGATGATAAGATCTACCTTTAACTGCTTGGTGGCAGTGCAAATGTTTAATCCTAGGACACAGGAGGCTGCCTGATTTTGCTTAGGTTGTGTCCATCAAAATCCACAGAATGAGTTTAAGTACTGCACAGAAAAACCCTGAAAAACAAAACAGAACAAAGTCACATAAAGGAACAGATCAACCTTCTGGTGGTAGCCTACATGTATAAATGGTATTGAAGGAGGAAGCTTTCCCTCTTTGGCTACTTACCCTAGCTCTTGGTACCAAGTTTCTTCCTTCACTACCATTAGAGCCTATTTTTTTGGAATTTTGATGCATAATGACCAGCTGACACATCCATCCTGATAAACTAAAAAACTGCTGTACTCTTCAGATTCCCATTGGTAGGCAACCATTATTGGACTAAAAAATATATCACAGCTTGTGAGACATCGTAATAAATTCACTTTCTACATATATGGAGAGATTCATCCTACATTCTTTTTCATGCAGAGAACCTTCATTACTGCAGTTGGTTTTTGTTTTGTTTTATTTTTGTATATGCTTACAGAAGATGTATTCCTCTGTAAATATTCAATTTTCCATGAAGACTACTTTTCTCATTATGATGCATTTGCCAAGTGTTTGCTCTGAATTTCAGGGATAAAATTATACATTCATGGAGCCATCATCCAGCATTCTGCCACGAGAAAGATCATTTATCTTTTTTTGAGACGTGGTCCCTGCTTTTCTTTCCTGATTATCTGTAGTTCCTGTGACAAACAGGTAAAAAAGGAAATTTAGTTCAACAAAACTCAGTGTTTAACCAAATAACAAATAACATATTTTGCATTCCTAAATCTCTTTGTGGTAGTTAACGAGTATTTGGAGCTCCCTTCCAACTTTTTCACCAAGAATCACTCAATCCATTTAAGTAATTATATTTAGCTAGCAACACTGTGTCTAGGAGGAAGAAAGGTAAATGCCTGTGTACTACAGAATGATACCACAGTTCAGCTATAGGACAATTGCTATAGAAATGCACATCACTGCTGATGTAGAAAAGTCTTAGTGCTAGAAGGCAATCAGTAACCATGTTAATTAGACCTTAAGCACTCTGCAACCACCTGGGAGGTGCTTTGTATCACTCAGGCCTTAATAGCTAATCAGGCCCCTTTGTGATGTGCCTGTCAAAAGAAGTGCAGGGCTGTTCTGGTATGGATTTGAAGAGAAACTACAGCCAGTGGTTTTGAGTGATGTGCTTTGAGGAAGGGCAAACTGGAAAACCACAGCATGGTGAGTGAGGGGCTGCCGTCCTCAGATCGGTGATGGATACAGTGTGGTGGATATTCCCTGGATCTGGGTAGGAAGCTGCAAGGAGACAACCTGTCCCCTGAATTATCATGTAGTTCTTGAAGCTAGAGGCAGTCTACCAAATAACTATTCTGTGGGCTGTATCTGCTTTGAGTACTGTGAGCAGGGAAGTGTGTATGGAAACCTTTTTTAAGTCAACTTCTACATACTTCAGGTGCACCCTCTGAAAGCAAGGCAACAAACTTCCAGAGGCCTTTTAGTTAAGTACCATTTATAAGTTCATCCGTTTGCATTTTAATTTTATGTGTAAGATCCATGTATTCTTAATTTTCTACAGGTTGTAAAAGGCATCTCATGTAAGGGTAGCACTTCACTATTGAGCAGTGATCGACAAGAGTAAAATTTCTAACACAAACTATTTACAACTGCTTTGGAGATATTATATCTCATAAAGTAGAATTTAACTGAGGTAGTACTGCCTCTAAAACGCACAAAGATAAGTGTATGCTGATCAGTCCTGTTAGAATTTTGAATCCTAGATACACATTTGTTGTCCATGATTTTCCAGACATTTGACTCCAAACCATTACACAGAAGCTACTCCTGTTTTGCAACATCATCTAGTCCCTTACCCTTATCATAGACCTGACCCAATACAAGCTGCTCAGAGAGACATTACAGTGTCATAAGCAACCTTAAATTGCATTATATCATATAGTTGCAGTTTTCTTCTCCAGAAAAGCATAGTTCTACCACTGTGGCAAAAGGACACCAGATTTTAAAAAGTAAACCAATGATGTATGAGTGGCCTGATAAAGCAAAGCTTTTACTTAGGTCCTCATGCAGGGATGAGAAACATTTTTAGAAGAGGTAGTAACAACCAGGGCCTTAGGCCTTGAAAGATTTTCCTAAGGGCCTGGTGTATTGACAATAATACACAGAACCTCGCCAAAAACCAGGTATTTGCATTGGAGAGCTGGTAATTTTATGGAACAAAGCCTTTGTGGACAGGTTGTTTCAGATATGTAGATATAAACTACATAGAGGTATGGCTCTCAGTCCCAAGGCCACTGTGGGCTTAGTCATCAATGACCATGAGATATTCTGTATTCCCTAGCACTGCATTGTTTTAGTGGTGTTCTCCTGAGTTTGTCCCATTTAATGGGTTTCTACTGACTTCACATAAGTGTCCCCTTTCCTTCCATTTCCTCTGTGGAAATAGTATACAAGAGTCTATTCTCCTTAAGAAACTTTTCATGGGACACATCTCCCTATCCCAGCTTTTTTTTTTTTAAAGAATCTTTTCTACCTTCTACATTTCCTACCTATCACATTTCCCATCACCTTCACCTCAGGATCCTATATGTGGAACAGGTCCTTCAGTTTCGGGTATCTGGAGGCCTTTAGGAACAGTACTGGGAACACATTTGCTGTGTAATCCTCCCATCTCCCTAAATAACTAGACATGCTGTCTCAAGTCTCTACTGAAATTGTTCACTGTGTAAAATGGAGCATGAACCAAAAGCCATTTAAGAAGGATAGCATATATGAAAAGCAAACTATGTCTAGGCTGGCTCCTCTCTGAGTATTTTCCAGAGATAGATATATGTTATGTTAGAAATATTTGTCTTTATGGATCTCCTCTGTGGGCGAAGTGATTTCTCCCTGGGAAGGCATATTAATGTTACAACAGATGCATTTGCATCCTGTTAGAAGAATGTTTATGAGATAATCCCTCATGTTGATGCAAGTAGCATTGCTTTTACTCTGTTGCTCTCCAAACAATGGCCTTGCTGTCTTCTGTACTATACCTTCATATTTCTTAAATTACTGTAACGCCTAAGAGATTTAAATTTTCCATTAGAGTCAGGTGGCCAACTCTCCAGTGAAGTCACAGGAAAAGCATTTGCAAGTGGAGCATTGCTTCTACATTCAGTGTAGAATAAGGAAAATTGTTTACACTGCAGGAGGATTCAGGGTAAGCAAAAAGGTGCTGAATTCACCACTATGAAAAAAGTACATGACTGTGGTAAGGGGAGTGATTTTGTTATTTCCCAGCATGTTTTAATCTGTCATGTGTTGAAACACAGACAAGAGTATGTAGGTGTGCAGTTTGTGAGGGATGACATGAAAGGCAGGATTGCTCAGTGGCTAGTGTTGCCACTTTTGTGGGTGGAGCTTCTTTCAGTGTCCATCAGACATCTTGGACGAAATGCGTGGTGCCAGCAGCTGGCCTGTCTCTCTGTTAAAAAAGCTTTTTAATGAGACATTTTAAATGCCATATTCTCTAGATCTCTGAGCATTTGAGGGCTGTCTGACTGTTTAGCATACCTTAGTATACAAAATATCCCTGTAATTAATCTGTTTTGAAAACTGGATCCAAGCTGAGCGGCTGTGGAGGGATATTTTACTTAGGGCCCTGCAGCCTGACTGTAACTGGTTTTTACTTTGTAGGTTACACTTATAACCATAGAGGACAAAGAGGTAGAGAAAAACTCCCTGTGATAATAGAGGCTTAACCTTAATAAACAGCTCACAGGAAAGACTGGGTGGCATAAATATTTTGTTAGCTCGAAATGGACATTTATAACCTTAAATGTTTACCACCATTCAAAGGCACATAGCAATTTAGAAATATTTGAGATTTAGTAAAATTGAATTTAAGTTGTATGAAGTTAGCTTACATTTACATAAAGTTAAATTTAAGTTAAATATACAGATATATTAAACAGGTCTGTGTAAAATTGAGAAGGACTTGAATGTGAAGCTATGTATGACATAGTGAAAAAAGAAATTAGAGACAAAGAATAAAGAATAAAGCAAATAAAAGAATAAAAGCAAAAGGTAAATGAATTACAGGTTCTGTTGGTGGCAGAAGCTGGCTAGACTCCCTGTACCTAGGTGGCTGGTGTAGCAGAGGGAAGAACCATGGGGGTTGAGGCTAGGCCACGTTGTCAAAAGGGCAGCTGCCATAAACATATCCCCAACAGCTGGCAGAAATGATAACATTTTGAGATTCAATTTTGTCTTGAGTAGATGCTGCCTCAGCCCAGCCTACTGCCCTGAGACAAGCTGCAGCTGCGGTGGGCAGGATAGTTTTAGTGTGGCAGAAAGAGAACAGAACCAAGTTGAGGGTAAGAGATTGTTTAGCAAAGAGATAGAAAAAACTCCTTCCATCTACCTGTTCGCTGGCAGTAATTTGAAAGATCCTGTAAAATATCTGGATCTAGAGAGCCGTTATGTGGCCAATTTGAATTTCCTATGGGATATCTAGGCCACTTTTCAGTACAAAGGTAAATAAGTCTGGGTGCCTTACAAGTGGCATTAAGTGAAATTGTTTTAAATTTTCTATCAGGGATCCCAGTGGAGTGGTGGGGTATATTTCCTTAGTCGGTGTATTCCCCATATGTAGAGAGGAAATTGACCATGCAGTCTTGGAACTCTTCAGCCCAAGAATGTGGCCACATGATAAGCGAGAGAGGCAGAGGTTATTTGAAGATCGTCAGCCCAAAAACATTGCCAGGGCAACAGAGGCCGGAAGGACTCAGCAGTCCCAGAGCAGAGCAGATATCCCACCCCAGGCAGTATGTCTTCCACCCATGAGGAATGCACCAGACCTTAAGGAAATGGGTTAAAATTTAAAAGGGTACCTTACCTAATTGAAGCCTGTGTGGGTTGGTATTTCCAGTGAATGGGGGGGGGTAGGGGGGATTGGAGGCAGACTACTGGTATCGAAAACAGGATCCCGAGTGTCTCTGGCTGGCCGCCCAACAGCAAACGGCTGCCAGTGACCCTGAAGGAGAGCCTGCCTGGGTTTCAGCACCAATGCTGTTCTTTTGCTGTGCAGCTAATGCCTAGGAAACACAAACACGAGACTCAGCACCCACATGGAGTTTGTTGAGAAGGGAGAGAAAGAGGGGGTAGCTGGTGGCCAGCTGAAAGCAGGAGAGAGATAGAGAGGGGTGTGGGGCACTTGCTTTAAAAGGGGAGGCTTGCACATGTGTAACTGAGTCCTCTGGCAGCCAGGTAAAGCTTGAGCTGTCAGGTAAAGCTGATGTAGCGATGACATGGCCATGAGGGAACGCCCATCATCAGGTTGCGGGGGTCAAATTGCTGCTAGTTCCTAACAATCAGATTACTAAGTGGAGTCACTATTTAGCTACACATGTAGTTAAGTGTAAGTCACTTGTTAGCCACAAACTAACCCACTAGTTAGCCACACATAGTAGCTCACTAGTACCCACACACACCATGCCACTTGTTAGCCACATACTTAACTCACTATTTAGCCACACACATGAAGTCACTAGTTAGACAAACACCTAAATCAATAGTCACCCCATACCTAACTCACTAGTTAGCCACAAAAACTAAGCCACAAGTCCATCACACAAATAAAGCAGTACTTAGCCACACACTAAGACAGTAGTTAGTCATACACCTAAGTTAATATTTAGCTACATGCCTAAGCAGTAACTAACCACATTGACTAAGTCACTAGTTAGCCACAAAGCTAGGTTACTAGTTAGCCACAGCCACTTTGTCTCTATTTAGCTACACACAATATATCACTACTTACCCATACTAAGTCACTAGTCAGCCACACATCTAATTCACTAGCCAGCCAAAAACACCAAGAAAATAGTCAGCCACACACACACTGACTAAAATATCTCTCATGTCTCAAGGTTAATGCATTATACCTCCATGGGGATATTCCCCCAAAGTCTTTTTAGCAACAGGGATGTTTCCTGAAGTCCCTTAGACTGCACAGGACATTTAGCTTATACCCATGTTCAGGGGTATCGTGGTTAAATAAGGATCAGGATAAACAAATAGGCTGAATAGATGTTTATTTAGGGAGAAATAACTTACAACCTAGACAGATAAACACCAGGAAATTCAACCCAATCCTATCCTGTCTGAGTCACGACAACAAGAGAGCTTTTATTGGCTCTCCCTCCGACTTCCTTCCACAGGTCACTTCCGCCCATGGCTTCACCCCCCAATGGGCATGGTCAGTGCCACAGAAGGACTATCTCACTACAATTCCCCTTTTAGTCTAAAGAAAAGATTTAGGCTTAATACAAAACTATATAGAAAACAGTGAATAACAAGTGTGCTCTAAGAAAAGGAAAATCGAGTACAAAATGACCTACATACATAGTCCTAGGGTGAGGGCATAATGGAGTTTACAATAGAGTTGTCCTAAGCTAGAAAATGTAAGTCTAGTACCTAATATATCTAACTAGGAAGAGAGAATAATAGTTGTGATAGTTTAATCTTCAACCTCATCAAGACCTGAGAAGGAAATTAACAATACTAGAGTAGACAGGAAATGCGGATGGACAACTTCCAAAAGGTGCAGCAAGGACAGAAACAGCAACCCACCTGAAGAGTCACCCTAGGTCTCACAGCAACGTTGGTACACCCAGTTTTGGCTAAGGCCAAGAGAACTTGACAGACCACAACAGTTATTAAATATGAATCACAGTTAACACTATTTAGTCCATTACCATTTAGCAAGATTAAAAGAAACTATTCTATTATCTATCTTAAATTTGTGAGTCTAAAGTCCTATATGTAACTTATCTTTAAGCATAACTAAGGAAGGCTATAATCATAACTATCCATCTTCAACTCCTTTAAAGACCACAGAAGGATAATATATAAGCTCTAGAAATGACGAGAAAACTCACTGCCTGGTCACCTGAAGTTCTTTTGTAACCTTTCATCTTCAGCCCATAGGCCATCGTGTGTCTGGCAGACTCTTCAGCAAAGCAGGAAACTTCGTATGGCAGTTTGTCAGTCATTTTCCTCTGTGTCCTGCAGACTGTCTGGCAGACTCTTCCATGAAGCAGGAACTCTATAGCAATGTCCATCTTGCATCTGCAGTCACTTTTCTGTGGGTCCTGCATGTCCAGTTTATATAGCATTAAGTTAAAAAGTCCAGACAAGAGCTGTATCTTGTCCAAATGGCTAGTCTTGCCAAACTGGAAGCAAACTCCATAACGAGTTTCTTCAATGTCCATCTTCCTTTCTGGTGCAGGTGGTATTGCCAAGAGCAATTATGTCTCACTGTCACAAAAACCCTATACCATTTTAAATGCCATATTCTGTAGGTCTTTGAAAGGTATGAAGAATGCCTATCTATCTCAAATACATCTCTGTGTATCTTGAAAACCTAACTCACCAAGGTATAAGTTTTGACTATTAGAGGTAACTATGTAAAATCTGTACTAAATTATGCATTACATTTTTAAATGAGCTATATAAACACAATACATAAACAAGAAGAGAAATATACATATCACAACATTGACCTTAAATTATATCGATAAATGAAAATCCATTCCAAAATGAAGTATTCATATCTATACCCTAATCCCCTTTTTACCTTTAAAAAGATATTGGTTGTGATCATTAACCATTTATAACCAAATCCATTTAAATGAAAACAAACATTTATAAACGATATTTGGGAATTTGGTCGTCGTTCTTTCCAAACTACTTCCTGCTGGCAGGGGCGCTGTCATGGGGGATCCTGAGAAGATGCAGAAATCTTGGCTGTAGTCTGCAAGGCTGCTTTGTTTAAGCTGTTTTGAATGTTGGATCACCAGAAACTCTGTTTCAGGGTGTCTGGCTTGATCAAACCACATTAGTCTGTAAGGAATCCACAGTTTTTTATTTTCTGTGGAAACAAAAATAGAAATCCTTTTCCCCAGTAACTTGTCCTTGAACTTAAATTTTTGAGTCAAAGCATTTTTAAAACATATAAATTGAATTAATCCACCAGTATTTCCTTTAACAGTTATTGTTTCCACAGCAGTCAAACAATGCAAAGACAATGTAATACCATACAGTATCCAGATTCTCTCTGAGCTTTTCATCTTTACGTGGCTTTATTATTACTCCGTTTCTTTTACTTTTTATTTTTTGAGACAGGGTTTCTCTGTGTAACTCTTATCTGTCCTGGAATTCACTCTGCATACCAGGTTTACTTTGAATCACAGAGATCTGCTTGCTTCTGTCTCCCAAGTGTTGGGATTAAAGGTGTGTGCCACCACACCCAGTTCCTCTTTGTCTCTTAAAAACCATTTTTTCCCAAGCCTGCATTTATTTTAAAACACTAAACCTTTAGAGGTTTTTCTTACTATGAATCTGTCTTTACTGTAAGTCTTTATCTTTTTTTGGCCATGAGTCTTTATCTGTTAAACAAAAACATTGTTAAAATGAAAGTCTTTGTTGTTTTTGCTGCAGTTATCAAAAATGGTGGTATTTTACTGCCGGCAGTGAGAACTGTGCTCACTGCTTTAGTCTGCATGCTGCCGGCTTGGAGATGTGGTCACTGCCATTGCAAGCTCTCGTACACACCAATAAATGGTTAGCAGTGCTTCTTAAGAGCTGTGCAGTTTTTTGCCACTTATGCTGAGTCAGGAATCTTCCCTTAAAGGAGCAGCACGAATATCTGCTTGTCTCTTGCAAAGCAGAGTTCAACCGAGAAAAATGCTGCTACCAAGAAACCTTGCTTGTCTCTGTTCTTTTGTTTCTAAAACCTTTTTTTAAGCTTTTGTTAAAATTTAAGTGGAAGTTCTTACTAGCCACGTGGGCGCCATTTGTAAGGAGTACGGTTTTTCTGCCCACTGCCTGGTCTTGTCCTGCTGCCACGCCGCCAGCCCCAAATAACGCACAGAGATTCTGTATTTGATATTATGCTGTTTGCCAGGTGCTAGTTTCTTATCGGCTAGCTCTATTAATTATTAACCCATTTCTATGTATTTCCACGTGGTCTTGCCAGGGATAGGCAGCTGGCGTTTCTATTCTCTCCAGGCTTTCCATCCTGACTCCTCCTTACTACTTCCAATTTCCTCCTTGTCTCCTAGTCCCTCCTATCTTCCTTTCCTATTGGTCAACAGTGCTTTATTTATTAACTAGTATAAGAAACATATACAGAATGACTCCCATCATCTCCTCTTTTCTGTCTAAATAAAAAGAAGGGTTTTAACCTTAACATAGAAAATATATAACATAACAGTTATCAAATAAGAATCACAGTTGACAATATTTAGTCCATTAACATTTAGTAAGATTTAAGAAAATATCCCATCATGTATTCTATCTTTGGGAGTCTAAAACCCTATGTGTAACTTATCTTTAATCCTATCTAAGGAAAACTATAACCATAACTATCCGTCTTCTACTCCTTCAAACACCACAGAAGAATAATATATAAGCTCTAGAAATGACAGAGACAACTCACTGCCTGGTCACCCGAAGTTCTTTTGTAATCTTTCATCTTCAGCCCATAGGCCATCCTATGTCTCACAGACTCTTCAGCAAAGCAGGAAACTTTAATCTGTCTTCTTGTATTGGCAGTTTGTCAGTCATTTTCCTCTGTGTCCTGCAGACTGTTTGGCAGACTCTTCCATGAAGCAGGAACTCTATAGCAATGTCCATCTTGCATCTGCAGTCACTTTTCTATCTAAATAAAATCCCACTTCTGACACCAGATATCGTGGTTAAATAAGGATCAGTATAAACAAATAGGCCGAATAGATGTTTATTTAGGGAGAAATAACTTACAAACTACACAGATAAACACCAGGAAATTCAAGCCAATCCTCTCCTGTCCAAGTCACACCAGCAAGAGAGCTTTTACCAGCTCTCCCTGTGACTTCCTTCCACAGTTCACTTCCGCCCATGGCTCCACACCCAATGGGCGTGTTCAGTGCCACAGAAGGACTCTCTCACTACACAGGGGTCTGTGTCAGTCCTATGTTGGATTCCCAGCTATAAGTCTGCAGCCCCATTAGCTCCTCCTTGTTCAGGTCAGCTGTGTCTATGTGTTTCTGCAGTGTGGCCTTGTCCTCCCTCTGTGCATCCGACTTCAAGTTTGGCTCAGTGTTTAGTTGTGCATGTATGCTTCTGTTTCCATCAGCTACTAGATGAGGGCTCCATGATGGTGGATAAGTTAGTTGTTGATCTCATTGTTAGGGAAGGGAATTTATGGTAGCCTTTACACTGTTGCACAAATTGTTGGGGTCACTCTTGTAGGAGTCTGGACATTTCTCTAGGTTCAGTTTCCTCTTCTAACCTATAGTGGCTCCCATTTTTATAGTCTCTATCTCTCTTGTCCTCTCCTAGCTATCCTCTTCTATTCTCTTCTCTTCTCATCTCTTCTCAAGTCCATTCCTTTTCTGACCAAATCTTCCTAGTCCAATGTTCTCTTCTCTCCTATTCTTTCTTTTTGCTAGTTCACTCTCCACTCACTACCCCCCAAATCCCATATGCTCTGGGGACCGTGTCCCTTCCTGCTTCTGTGAATGACCTCATAAGAAATTCTTAGAATACTCCTTGTATCCTAGTTTCTCTGGCAGTGTGATTTGTACGGTGGTTATCTTTTGCACAATGTTTAAAATCCACATATGAATGAATACATACCATGTTTATCTTTCTGTGACTGGGATACCTCATTCAGGATGGTTTCTTCAAGTTCCATCCACTTGTCTGTGAGATTCAAGATTTCGTTGTTCCCCCCCCGGCACAGAGTAGTATCCCATTGTGTAAATGTGGCACATCTCCTTTATACATACTTCAGTTGGGGGACATCTAAGTTGCTTCCATGTTCTTGATATTATAAATAATATCGCTATGCATATATGTGAGCAAAAGTCTTGGTTCCATGGATGTGGATCATTTGGGTATGTGCATAAGAGTTAGGTTACTGGGTCCTGTGGTAGACTGATTCCCATTATCCTGAGGAACATCCATGCTAGTCTGAAAATGGCTCTTCAAGTTTACAGATCCACCTGCAAAGCATAAGTTGTCATTGCTGTTTCCAATTTTATTCATTCTGACAGCAGTAAGATGGTATCTTAAAGTTGTTTTAATTTGTATTTCCTTGTTAGCCAAAGATATTGAACACTTTCTTAAGTGTATTTCATCATTCCCCCTATTTAGAGTTCTCTATTCAGTTCTATACCCCATTTCATAGAATTATTTGGTGTTTGGTTGACTAGTCTCTTGAGTTCTTTGTATATTTTGGAGATCAGCCCTTTGTCGGATGTAGGATTGGTGAAAATCTTTTCCCAGTCTGTAGGCTGACATTGGGTCTTGTCCACTGTGTTCTTTGCCTTAGAGAAACTTCTACGTTTCAATAGGTCCCATTCATTATTTGTTGATCTCAGTGTCTATGCTTCTGGAGTTATTGTCAGGAAACAGTCTCCTGTACCAATTTGTTCAAGACTACCTCTAATTTTTTTCCTAAGAGGTTCAGTGTGGATGGATTCACGGAGGGATCCATTTGTACTTGTGTTTTGTACATGGCTATAGACATAGATCTATCTTCATTCTTCTATATACCATCATCCATTTGTACCAGCACCACTTTTTGAAGATGCTTTCCTTATCCCATTGTACACTTTTAGCTGTTTTTTCAAAAGTCAGGTGCTCATATATGTGTGGGATAATACCAAGATTTTCTATTAAATTTCATTGAGCTACTTGTCTATCTTTGTGCTAATACAAGGCTCTTTTCAGAACTATAGCTCTGTAGTAGATCTTAAAGTCAGGGATGATGATGCCTCGTGAAGTTCCTTTATTATACAGATTGTTTTGGCTATTCTTGTTCTTTTGTTTTTCAATATAAAGTTGATTATTATCTTTTCAAGGTCAGTGAAGAATTGTGCTGGCATTTTAATAGATATTGATTTGAATCTGTAGATTGCCATTGAGAAAATTGCCATTTTTACTATGTTTATTCTACCTATCCATGAGATTGGGAGATCGTTACATTTTCTGGTGTTTTCTTTAATTTCTTTTTGTAAATACACAAATTACTATTATATAGGTCTTTCACTTGTTTGATAAGTGTTACCCCAAGGTAGTTTATGTTGTTTGTGACTATTGTACAGGATGATGTTTCTCTGATTTCTTTATTAGCCCCTTTGTTGTCTGAATATAGAGTGGCTACAATTTTTTCTTAGTTTATCTTCTATGTTTATACATTGCTGAATGTGTTTTTCAGCTGTAGGAGTACCATGGTAGAGTTTTCTGTTTGCTTATGTAAACTATCATATCTTCTGAAAATAGAGAAAGATTGAGTTCTTCCTCTCAATTTGTATCCTCTTGATATCCTTTTCTTGTCTTATTTCTTTAGCTAGCACATCAAATACAATAATGAAGATATATGGAGACAGAGGGCAGCCTAGTCTTTGTACTGATTTTAGAGGAATTGCCTTAAGCTTCTCTACATTCAGCTTGATATTTTCTCTGTGTTTACTACATATTGCTTTTATTATGCTTATATAAATTCCTGTTATCCCTGATCTCTACAAGACCTTTAACATGATAGGATGTTGAATTTTGTCAAAGGTTTTTTCTACATCTAGAGAGTGATCATGTGATTTTTTTCATTTTTAGTTTGTTATATAGTGGTATATTTGAAATATTTTCATATGTGAAGCCATCCCTGCTACCCAAGGATGAAGCCTACTTGATCATAGTAGATGATTTTTCTGATACGTTCCTGGATTTGGTTTTCCCATATTTTCTTGAGTATTTTTGCATCAATGTGCACGAGGGATATTGTTCTGTAATTTTCTCTTAGTTCTGTCTTTGTGTGAATGGGTATCAAGGTGATTATAGCCTCAAAAAAGTGTTTTGTAATGAAACTTCTGTTTCTATTGTGTGGAACAGTTTCAAAATTATTAATATTAGCTCTTCCATGAATTTTCTGTAGAATTATTCACTGAAGAAGACATCTGGCTCTGGGATATGTTTTATGTTGGAATGCTTTCTATGATTGCTCCTACTTTGTTAGTTGCTATAGGTCAATATAAGTTACTTGTCTAGTCTTGATTTAATTTTGTTAAGTAAGAGTTATCCAGAAATTTGTTCATATCCTTTGAATTTTCAAATTTTGTGGAGTATAAGTTTTCAAAATATAACGTGAAAATTGCCTGGATTTCCTCAGTGTCTACAGTTCTGTACCCCTTTTTGTTTCTTATTTTGTTAATTTCCATTTTCTCTCTTTGCTTTTTGTTTAGTTTGGATAAAGGTTTTTCTCACTTGTTAATTTTCTGAAAAAAAAGCAACTCGTTATTGTGTTGATTTTTTTTTTTTTTTGTATCGTATTCCTGCTTTCTACTTTATTGTTTTCAGCCCAAAAATTGATAATGGGGCCTACTCCTGAGGGTTAAGTTTGCTTCATTTGTGTCCTAAGGATTTCAGTTGTATTGTTAATTCTCTAATGTGTCTCTCATCAGTTTACGTCATATGGGAACTGATTGCAATCAACTTCCTTCTTAGCAGTGATTTCAAGGTGTCCCATAAATTCATGTATGTTGTATCCACAACCTCATTGAATTTTAGGAAATCCTTAATTTCTTTATTTCTTCTTAGACCCAAGTATGTTGAAATTGAGCATTATTCAGTTTCTATGAGTATGTAGGGTTTCTGTGATTTGTTGTTGTATTTATTGAATTCCAATTATAAAGCATGGTGGTCTGATAAGATACAGGGTAATATTCAAATGTTTTTGTATCGGGTGAGGATTTTTATGTTGCCTAGTATATGGTCAATTTCAGAGAATGTTCCATGTGGAGCAGAGAAGAAGTTATATTCTTTTTTGTTTGGATGGAACGTTCAATAGGTGTCTGTGAAACACAATTGAGACATAACTTCTGTTAGTTCTTTTGTTTCTTTGTAAAGGTTCTGACTTGTGGTCCTGTCTAGTGGTGAGAGTGGGGTGTTGAAGTCTCCCACTCTAAGTGTGTTTGGTTTTATGTGAGGTTTGAGTTTTAATGCCATTGCTTTTACGACTGTGGGTGCGTTTGTATTTGGGGCATAGAGGTTCAGAATTGAGGTTTTGTGCTTAGGATTTCTCCTGTGATGAATACAAAATGACTTTTTTCATCTCTTTTGATTGATTTTTGGTTTGAAGTCTAATTTGTTAGGTATTAAGGTAGCCAACCCTGATTGCTTCTTGGGTCCAGTTGATTGGAAGATCTTTCCCAAGCCCTTTACCCTGAGTAACATCTATCTTTGAAGCTTATATTTGTTTCTTGTGTGCAGCAGAAGGATGGATTCTGTTTCCATATTCATTCTGTTAGGATTTCTCTATTTATTAGTGAGATAATACCATTAACATTGAGGGAAAGTAAGGGACATTGTTGGTTAATGATTTTTGTTTATGATTTGATGTTGGCAGTGGTTTTGTGTATATATTTACTCTGCTTTCCCCTTGGATTCTTTTGAAGTTAGATTATCTATTTCCTATGGGTTTTTGAGCTGTGGACATGCCACAGGCAGAGCATGATATGGAGCCAAACCCGGGAATTTCCAGGTTAGGGTGTGGGGGGAATTTCACGCAAATTTTTCCCAGACTCACTCTAGCAGAATCCTGGCAATGGGGGTCAAAAATCCTGGTACACAGAGTTTCAAGTGGTTCCTGCATGGATAGGCAGATCTAGCCAGGGCCTGACACTCTCCTTCTGAATCCTCTCTAGCAGAGGCCCAGCTATGGGGGGCAAGCATCCAGCACCATGGACTCAGGATGGTGGCAATGATATGTTGATCTAGCTGTGGCCTGGCATTCTTCAAGTGAGGCCTCTAGCCAATGATGGTATCTATTTTTCTAGCTTTTTTCTTTTTAATATTTATTTATTTTTTGAGACCCCATTTTTTGTGACCCTGCTGCTTGTACCACAACTATATCTTGTATACCATGCCTGTCTTGAACTCACAGAGATAGGCTTCCATCTGCCTCCTGAACACTAGCGTTAAATGCATGTGCCGCCACCACCCAGCTATTGGCATCTTTTAAAATAAGTTCTTTAAACACATTACTGCTTGTATCTCTATGCTGCTGCTCTCCTATGTTTCTTAGAATTTACTTATTCCATTCCTTTTGTCAAGTGATGCTTATTATTGATTTCTGAGTAGAGCAAAGTTTTTTTTTTAACTTCGGGTTGTCTTATGCTGTATAATTGAGAATTGTTTTGAACTCCCAATCCTGCTTCTCACGTACAGTTCTGGGAAGAAAAACCTACACTTCCTTCCAGCCTGGCCCTTGACTGGTAAGTGAGAAGGAAAATAGACCAGAAAATGAGTGAACTCCCAAGATCTCTGATTAGTGTGTGGACTTATATATGAAGAGGTATTTGTGCAAGGATTGAGATCATGACCCACTTGGATACTAGTGGAGTCATAGTGCAGAATGGGAGAGGAAGAATATAAGCTGAGATTTCCTCCTTCAATGATAGTTGAGGTGAGCAATGTAGAATCAGTTTATCATTCCTACATAATCCATAATTTTCCTGGTGGGCATTTTCTTGGAATCCCCAGATGAGGGCTATCAAGAATCTGGATAGAGGAGAGACCTTATCATGAATACAAATTGCTATAAGTAAAGTATTCAGCCAAAACGTGTCTGGGTGAACTATTGTGAACTATGTAACAGGGCTGATATTTTTTGTGGTTTTGGATGTACAGTCTGAGAGAAAAGGTTTGAAAAATCCATGGTGTGCTCTCTTGAAACCACATGGAGCTATGCTTATTAGGCCCATGGACACTGTGGCCTTAGTCAGTAATGTTAATGGGATTGCCTGTTTTCCCCCTGTACTCCACTGCTTGAGTAGCCTTCTGAGGTTGTCCTATTGAATGGTAAATCCTGCTGACGTTTTAGAAGTCTATCGTTTCCTTCCATTTTCCCATAGATGTAGTATACAAGAAACTATTCCTCATGAGAAGCTTACTTAGAATAACACATGGATTAACCAATAACTCCCTGCACCAGCTTAATCGTTTCTTTGTTCTGCCTTCCCTACTTTTATCATCTTCTAATACTTCTCCCTCCAGATCTGCTGTTCGAAGTTACTCCTGTACTATGAAATATTATGGTGCTATCTTTTCTGTTGAAAGCTTACATTGCCTTACTGGCCCGACTTGCAGTATCTGTCTCCTAAAACAACTAAGGCTATTTATTATTGCACCAATAAACTCTGTCTCAAAAAAAAAAAAAAACAATAACAACAAAAATAACCATCTGTTGTAGGTTCTTTCCTTTTTGATCATTACCAAAAATGAACACAATTTGTCTATACAGACATATTTCTTTATTTATTTCTTAAGTCTGTGGCAATGTCCTTTTGTCCTCTTGATTATCCCTGCTTAAAATACATGATTGGATGCCCTCAGTGGAATTTTTGGGACCAAGCTTCTTAAAAACTTTATTTTTGGATACCAATTATTTATACGGATATGTTTAATAAACAACTCATTAATTTGTAACATTGCTCATTAAATTAAAATATAATTATCTGAACGATGGAAGAATATTACCCCCATTTGCATAGAAATATCTAGACCATGTGGTGTCTCTCTTTGAAACAAATATCAGTCACTGCAGGGTCAGAAGCAGAACATTTTAGGCATCCTTTTGAGTTAATTTTGTAAGAGTCTGTGTGTATAAGTTCTGAACACATAGAGTCATCAGTAGCTGGGTAACATTACACAAAAATCTCAGGTTACATGGATGAATTTTTCTTGTTTTTTTTTTTTGACAAAAAGTTGATGGTGTTTACCCCTCTTATTTTTTTTCTCTTCCTCCCCTTTGTTCTTTCCCTAATATTGTACACCTCTAGATCACTGCATGGTTGTTGTAGGTGTAGAAGCCATGCTGTGTCAATATATGTACTATATGGTTTTCATAATCCTATTGGGATTCTAACTGGTACCCATTTGCATGAATCTTTGTAATCAGATATCATTTTATAGTGTGTTAGAAATTTAGTTTGCACTGTATTTGAGTCACGTTGCAAATTTTTCTTATACAGAATATGCATACTAATCATGTTCTCAATGATTATAGTTTAATTTTTACTTATGTACTCTGTTTTATTCTTGTTGTTTTCAATCTGGAAATCACATTTACTGTTTTGCTCAGCACATATTCTACTTGGGGATGACCTGAGTAAGATTCCAAAACCCAAAATTCTAGGCTCAATACAAGGTCACCTCCAGATGCAGGGTATCTGACAATCTCTACTATGGTATGTAATAATTACACATGGGAAATATCTTTCACACACAATCCAAATATATAAAAACTGGGAACAAATTTTTTTTCAAAATCTTTGTTACTGAAGCTGAAAGACCCGCTGAGGGAGTGGACCCTCACACCCCAACTCAGGAAAGGTAGTCCCCCCAAATCACTCATAAGAAGCATTCTTGATGAAAAAGCATGAGGTCTTTTATATTCCAGTGCCCTGGTGTCCACAGCCAAACTCCATGTGTGGTAGAGGACTGGGAACCCTGGGTACAGTGTTCATACAGCTTTTATAGTGTTACAAAAAAGACCACACATTACAAACCAATCATCTCATAGCATCCAGTGCAGACCAATCAATTTGAACTATTCAAGCCTGGGGTTAGCCCAGGAAGTCTGCCTTCGCTAGGGCTTCTGGGTAGTGTGACAAGGTTTATTTCCTGTTCTCATTTACTCACAGGTGCTGTCGATAAACCACCCTGTTGTAAACAGTAAAGAATGACCTTTGCCTTCTCACTGCTAGGGGGCAGAGCCTAGGAAATATTAGGCTAAGTTTTTCCATCATTACATAGCAACAATGAGAGCAAAATCAGTCTCTTTTTGTGGATTATTCTAATAAAATTTATTTCTATTTTAATTTTTTTTAATTTGTTTTCATTTTACATACCAATCCCTCATTCCCATTCTTCTTCACCAACTACTCTCCCTTCCTTGCAACTTTTAATAGTCAGAGAGGTTAAGGCCCTCATTCAGGAGTCAACAAAGTCCAGCATACAAATCTGACGAAGAACCAAGCCTCTCTATCTTTTATCTCAACTGAGAAAGGTATCCCTCTATAAGGTGTGAGCTCCAAAAACACTGTTCAAGCAACTGGGTTGGGTACTGGTTTCACTGCAAGGGGCCCCCTAACAGATCAGATCACCTAAGTGTCAACCACATTCAAAGGGTCCAGTTTATTGCCTTGAAGGTGCCCTAGCTGTCACTCCATACTCTGTGAGTTCCCACTAGTTATAGTAGGTGTGGTGTGTCCTTGTTGGAGAGGGCTTTTCCTGTTAGAGGAAGCATATCACGGTAGAGTCAGGCATTGATATTTCTTATTCTCAGAATGATGCACAGTGTGTCAGACAACGCCCTGTTACCTCTGAGTCATGCTGAAAGGACTCTAACCTCGAGGACTGCAGCAGCCTCCATGCTGACATGTCCCCTGCCATAACAGAACCTCTGAAATTTTAAGTGTGACACTTCAATTAAATATTTTCCTTGTAAGTGTTACCCTGACCCTGCTGTGTCTTTACACAGCAATGAAAACCTAACAAAGACAGAAGTTGGTTCCAGGACCTGGGTTATTTCTATGATAGACTCTCCCTATCATATAATTTATTTCTGATGTGTTCTCAGTAGTGTTGTTCTGGTAGCTTGCCTCTCCCTTTATGTCTGTTTATTGGGATTTCGTTCTCAGGGTATATGCTACTTAAATGGCCAAAGAAATGGTGCATGTGGACCTCTAATTCAGTTTACTTCTAATGTGACTGGGTGAGTGCATCCTAATGTACATGTGTAAAATAAGTGAGAGAAGCACCAAGGATTATATGACTATATTGTCAAAGACCTTTACATTTACAATGTGAGAATTATACTACTTTGTGTTATTTTAGGATGCAGTGACCTGTGACGATTGGCACATCCACTTCGCTGAGGAAGAGTGGGCTTTCCTAATCCTTTTCAGAAGTATCTCTACAAAAATGTGATGCTGAACACCTACAGGAACCTCACTGTTACAGGTAAGACTGAATTTTCTTTCATGTTTTAAAATAAGGGACCAACTGTTTCTTGATTATTGATACTATTCTGTAATTTGATTAAGAAAAGGGAAAATTGGGTGAGTGAGGCATGGTTCTAAGGTTCATTGAAGTTATTACTTAAATTTTGTACAATTTGCAAGAATACATCATATATTTTCTCTTATTTCAGGCTACATTTGGGATAACCATAATACGAAGGATCATTGTCAAACGTCTAGAAGACACAGAAGGTAAATTTTCATGTGCATGTTTATACAAATTTGGCTCTGCAGACATTTTAGTATATCCTGGAAATTTTATTGACGAGTCACACTTAAAAAATTAAAAAGATTAAGAAGAGCAACAGTGAAAATAAGTGTAGTTTAAAGTACAGTGATGATTGTCATTTTCTCACAAAACCCTGTACCTCAGTGAAAGGTAGCTCTTCTGTGTTTGCAAGGCATTTGTGTAAAATGAGAAGGAATCTATGTCTTAACATATATCACCCTTTGAATTATAGCAACCGAATATCTATTCTGTAGATATGCCAGTCTGTTTAGTTTCATTCTATTCAGATATTTTAAACAGTATACATGTTCAATAGGTGACAAGTATATGTCCAAGACCTCCTAAGAAAAAAGTCTATAGTTAACCAGGCATTTATTATCTATTTGTGACTTTGCTATGGATATTGAAAGGGTCAGTTTATGAGTGTCAAGAAGGTTGTTACGGAGAAACCTTAAATTTGATTTAAAGATAGTCAAAGTGTGAATGCTATGTGGAAACCTTTTATTTGTTTTCTTAGTTTCATAAGCATATCATATGTGGAGCTGTGTAGTTGTGGCCCATACCTTTAATTCCAACATTCATGATCAAGAGCAAGGTGGATCCCTTAAGTTTGTGATCACCCCAGTCTACAAAGTGAGTTCCAAGATAGCTAGAATTACACAGAGACATTCTGTATTAGAAAATGTAGGGGGGGGAAAGTATTTAGTTTACTCTAAATACAAGCCATGTGAATTCAGAATGTGTAATGAAGCACCGTACCACTCTTAGGACAGTGAGAAGATATGAAAGATATTTAGTAGTCCCCTCTTTGAGGATATGTGTTGAGTGTGAAACAACTTTCAAATTTATCACTATTCCTAAGTCATCTGAAAGATACCATCACTTTACACTGTAGTAAATCCATATGACCATTGGAATGTGTGAATGCTTCCATTTGCACTGGTATATTTAGCCAATGTAATATGATTTCTATGAAGGAAAAACTGATAAATAGTATAAATATGGCAAAGCTCTGAGTCATTTCAATTTTTTCAATTATATGGGAGATTTTATGTAAATAGATGCCATAATTGAGGGCCATGAAATAAAGCTCTTACTCTGACTCCACAGGTATCTTCCATGAAAACAAAACAATACCACATTCGAGAAACATTATGAATGTATAACTCAAGATCTGATTCTTGTTTACAATTAGGCCAATTACAACATTGTATTATATATGTACTAACTTTCTTTAGTATCACGCATGTGGTAAAGTTTTACATATGCTAATGATCTTTGCAGGAATCAAAGAAGCCATAAGGGAGTGAATCCTGTGAATATACACAATGAATGTGTGAAAAACTTTGTGGGTTACAGGCATCTTCAATGGCTTGAAAAAAAAAATTCATACTGGAGAGAAACCGTATAGAAGTCTAGAGTGTGGTGAAGTCTTTGCATATCACAATTTCCTTCTTCTCAATGACAGAGCACACATAGTAAAAAACACCTATGAATATAGTCAATGTGGTAAAACATTTGGAAGACATACTATGCTTAAAGGACATCTTAGAACATATACTGGAGGGAAAACACAAGACTATAATCTATGTGGCAAATGTTTTTCACAATACAGTTATATAGTATGTCACAAAAGAACACATATTGGAGAGAAACCCTATGTATGTATCCAATGTGGTAGGGCATTTTCACAAGTTATTACGCTACAATCTCATCATAGAACACATACTGGAGAGAAACCCTATGTATGTAATCAATGTGGTAGGGCATTTGCAAGTAATGGTCATCGTAAAAGACATATAAGAACATATACTGGAGAGAAACCCTATATATGTAATCAATGTGGTAGAGTGTTTTCATATGCCAGTAATCTCGAGTCTCATCATAGAACACATATGGAGAGAAACCTTATGGATGTAATCAATGTGGTAAAGCTTTTTCATAACACAACAATCTGGTATGTCATAAACGTACACATACTGTAGAGATACCCTAACAATGTAGTCAATGTAGTAAAGCCTTCACAACATATGATGTGCCTAAAAGTCATATAAGAACACATACTGGAGAGAAACCTTATGGATGCCATGAATGTGATAAAGCCTTTGCATATCCCAGCAATATCTTACGTCATAAAATAATTTATACTTGAAAAATAATGAATGTATCCCATGTGGTAAAGCCTCTCTATGTATCATTAGTCTTTATAATCAAAGAAATAAATCATAGTGCATAAAAACACTATACATGTATCCATTGTTGTAATGCTGTGCACTTTGCTTATCCCAATAATCTTTGTGAGCCTAAGAAAACCCTTATGGGAAGGAATCTACCTAGAAAGGATGTGGTATGATCTTCATTCAACACACATTGACTTACATAGTTTTCTGGAGAGAAAAATATCTGACACGTGTGAAAAATCAGTTCAAGCACTACAATGCCTCTGTTTTGTTCTCACTTGCAAACTCACGTGGAAAAAAGTCCTGGAACTTCACTGGTAAGGGAACCATGTTTCATGGTAACACTTGACTTGATTTACATAAAAACCTCATTCAGATGGATTGCTATCTCTAAGCCCAATCCTTCATGCTTACTTTATTTTACATGAAATACTTAATGTTGCAGGAAAACTTTGAATACTTTAAGACCCTGAACACAATGGTGACAAGATTGAGTACTCATTGGAGAAAAATATTCAAATATGGAAATCTGTTTAGAGATTTGATTTAATTTTAATTATGTGATGTCAGTGTGTGAGTATGTGATTGTTCATGGTTTCTCACAAGAAGGTTACACCCTTGAGTATTCCTGAAGGAGGAACTACAGTATGTTCTCAGAAAACTGACATAGGTCATGGCAAAGAACTTGCCACAATTTTGTTCATCCACATTTCTAAACCTGTACGTATTTCAAATCCTGTTTTATCATCTTGATATCAGGTAATAGGGAAGAAATCATGGCAGAGGAAACCTACATCATGTAAATATTTGTGAACATGTTAGACATCATACTTGACTTTAGCCTTCTTTTTTCCTTATGAATGCCCATCCTTAGCTTGGTTTGTTTCTTTCACAATTTTTTTTTATTTTATATAACTAAGTCCATTTAAGTGAAAACAAACATTTATAGACAATATTTGGGAATGTGGGCATTGTTCTTTCCAAACTACTTCCTGCTGGTAAGGGGCACTTTCATGGGGAATTTGAAGAAGATTGAGAAATCCTGGCTGTAGTCTGTCAGACTGCTTTGTCCAGCTGTTTTGAATGCAGGATCACCTGATACTCAGTATCAGGTGGTCTGACTTGATCAAACCACATTAGTCTGGAAGGAATCCACATCTTTTCATTTTCTGTGGAAACAAAAATAGAAATCCTATTCCCCAGTAACTTGTCCTTGAACTTACATTTTGGAGTCAAAGCATTTTCTTAAAATTTAATTTATTATTTTACATGTCAATCCCAGTTCCCTCTCCCTCCCTACCTCCCTACCAACCTCCCTCATGCCATCCCTGCTTTTTACCCTCCTGCCCTCTCACATGCACTCTAACCACCATCCCATTCCCCCACCCCAATTCCATATGTACGGGAATGCCATCCATTAGGAGTCATGTAGGTCTGACAGGTCATGTGAAGTAGGGACTAGGGCTTCTCTCCTGTCTCTAGATTAAGGGAGTTATCCCTCCATGGAGGATGTGTTTGCAAGGTCCTTTTGTGCACCAGGAATACATCCTGGCTCCACTGTCTGAGGTTCCTTAGACTGCTCAGTCCTTCTGGCTGAGACCCATATTCAGGGGGGCCTGAGTCAGTTCCCTGCTGGCTTCCCAGCTATCAGTCTGGTGGCCTGTTAGTTCCTCCTTGATCAGGTAAGCTGTATCTATGTGTTTCTGCTGCCTGATCTTGTCCTTTCCCTCTGCATCTGAGTTCTACTTCGACTCAGTGTTTATGTATGGGTATTTGCTTCTTTTTCCAACAGGCATTAGTTGAGGGCTCCATGGAGAAGTTAGTTGTTGATCTCACTTCTGAGAAGGACATTTATGATAGCCTTTCCACAGAAGCTCAAATTGTTAGTTAGCAGCAGTCTTGTAGTTCTCTAGAACTTTCTTTGTGTTCAATTATATCTTCAAATCAGTATTGTCTCCCTATTTTATGTTCACTCTCTCTCTCTCTCTTTCCTATCTTTTATTCCTAACCAGGTTCAATCTTCCTGGTTGCACGTTTTCTTTTCCTCCCCATCTTCTCTCTCCGTTTACTGCCCCCCCCACTTCCCCCGAGCTCTGGGGGACTTGTCCATTACCACTTCTTTGAGGGACTTTATATGAATCTCTTAGAATATACCTTGTATCCTAGTTCCTCTGGTGGTGTGAATTATAGGCTGGAGATCCTTTGATCTATGTCTAAAATCAAAATATGAGTAAGTACATACTGTGTTCCTTTTTTGTGACTGGGTTACCTCATTCAGGATGGTTTCTTCAAGTGCCATCCACTTGCCTGCGAATTTAAAGATACCATTATTTTTTTCTGCAGAGTAGTATTCCATTGTGTAGATGTGCCACATCTTCATTAACCATTCTTAAATTGAGGGGCATCTAGGTTGCTTCCAGGTTCTTGCTATTACAAATAGTGCTGCTATGAACATAGCTGAACAGATGTCTTTGTTGCATGGATGTGAATCCTTTGGGTATATGCCTAAGAGGGGGATTGCAGGGTCCTGTGGTAAACTAATTCCCATTTTCCTGAGGAACAGCCATACTGATCTCCAAAATGGCTGTATGAGTTTGCACTCCCACCAGCAGTGGAGGAGTGTTCCCCTTTCTCCGCATCCTCTCCAACATGAGTCATCATTGGTGTTTCTAATTTTAGCCATTCTGGCAGGCGTAAGATGGTATCTCAAAGTTGTTTTGATTTGCATTTCCCTGATAGCTAAGCATGTGGAACATGTTCTTCAGTGTCTTTCAGCCTTTTTGATTTCCTCTATTGAGAATTCTTTCTTCAGTTCTGTACCCCATTTTTAAATAGGGTTATTTGGTGTTGTGTTGACTAGTTTTTTGAGTTCTTTGTATATTTTGGAGTTAAGCCCTTTGTCGGATATAGGATTGGTGAAAATCTTTTCCCAGTCTGTGGGCTGCCGTTTGGTCTTGTCTTCTGTGTCCTTTGCCTTACAAAGGCTTCTACGTTTGAAGAGGTCCCATTTATTAATTGTTTCTCTTAATGTCTGTGCCCCTGGAGTTATGTTCAGGAAGCAGTCTCCTATACAAATTTGTTCAAGGGTACCTCCTACTTTCTCTTCTAAGAGGTTCAGTGTGGCTGGATTGATGTTGAGGTCTTTGATCCATTTGGACTTGAGTTTTGTGTATGGCGACAGACATGGGTCTATCTGCAGTCTTCTACACACCCTCATCCAATTGTGCCAGAACCATTTGTTGAAGGTGCTGTTCTTGCCCCATTCTATGATTTTAGCTGTTTTGTCAAAATCATATGTTCATAGGTGTGTGGGTTAATATCAGGATTTTCAGTTTGGTCCCATTAGTTTAGTTGTGTTTTTTTTATGCCAATACCAGGCTGTTTTCAGAACCATAGCTTTGTAGTAGAGCTTAAAGTCATTAATGGTGATGCCTCCTGAAGTTCTTTTATTGTATAGGGTTGTTTTGGCATCCTGGGTCTTTAGTTTTTCCATATAAAGTTGAATATTATCCTTTCAAGGTCGGTGAAGAATTGTGGTGGGATTTTAATGGGGATTGCATTGAATCTGTAGATTGCTTTTGGCAAGATTGCCATTTTTACTATGTTTAAACTACCTATCCAAGAGCGTGGAAGATCTTTCTATTTTCTGGTATCTTCTTTAATTTCTTTCTTTAGAGCCACAAAGTTCTTATTATACAGGTCTTTTACTTGTTTGGTAAGCATTACACCAGGATACTTTATGTTGCTTGTGGCTTGTGGCTATTGTAAAGAGTGATGTTTCTTTGATTTCTTTCTCTGTCTCTTTGTCATCTGAATGAAGTAGGGCTACTGATTTTTTGAGTTTATCTTGTATCCTGCTAGTTTGCATAAGGTGTTTATCAGCGGTAGGAGTTCCCTGGTAGAGTTTATTGGGTCACATATGTAAACTATCATATCATCTGCAAATAGAGACAGTTTGATTTCTTCCTTTCCAATTTGGATCCCCTTGATCTCCCTTTGTTGTCTTGTAGCATTAGCTAGAACTTCTAGTACGATATTGAAGAGATATGGAGAGAGAGGGCAGCCTTGTCTTGTTCCTGATTTTAGAGGAATTGGCTTAAGTTTCTCTCCATTCATTTTGATGTTGGCATGTGGTTTGCTGTATATTGCTCTTATTATGTTTAGGTATGTTCCTCTTATCCCTGATCTCTCCAAGACCTTTACCAAAAAAAGTCCAGGGCCAGATCGATTCAGTGCAGAATTCTACCAGACATTCAAGGAAGAACTAATACCACTACTCCTCAAAGTGTTTCAAAAGATAGAAACAGAAGGTTCATTGCCAAACTCTTTTTATGAGGCCACCATAACCTTGGTACCCACGACTCACAAAGACACTACTAAGAAAGAAAACTACAGACCAATATCCCTGATGAACATCGATGCAAAAATACTCAATAAAATTTTGGCAAACCAAATTCAAGAATACATCAGAGAAATCATCCACTATGACCAAGTAGGCTTCATCCCTGGGATGCAGGGATGGTTTAACAAATGAAAATCTATCAATGTGATCCACCATATAAACAAACAGAAAAAGAAAAACCATATGATTATCTCCCTATATACAGGAAAGCCTTCGACAAATTCAACAGCCTTTCATGTTAAAGGTCTTGGAGAGGTCAGGGATAACAGGAACATACTTAAACATAATAAGAGCAATTGACTTTAGTCTTAATTAATAAAATTGATTCATGTGGAGATCATCTGTTAGTAATTCACTAGACCCAAGACAAATGATATATGAGATATTATTGGGGAGCAACTTACGCAGATGATAATAAAGAACAGCGGACATGTTCAAGCTTAGAAGGATGCAGTCCCTGCCCTTCTGATTTGATCTGCAACATAGTAGAGAGAAGTGAGAGACACAAATGTGGAAAGTGAGTGAGAAATAGATGGTGGGGGATTGAGAGAGTTACAGACAGATTGGGAACGAGAAAGGTCAACCCCAGGGTTCTCCATCTTCTGTTCATATACACAGAATCAAAGGCACTACATAAGAAATAACTTCATGAGATGATCTAAGCAGAAAACCTGGATTTACAAGAACACCCCCCTCTATATGGTGGGTCCACCTGAGGTTCTAAGTGGTTCTTATAGCCTAAGTGACAGGACCAGGAAAGCACAAGATACACAGCTGCTTGAGAGTGGGATTTGTAACATGGCAACCAAATATCCCCACCATTTGTACACACATAGAAGCCCACAGGGCTTCCACCTAAATTACCCTGAGACCCTGAGTGTGGGGGCATTGGTCTGAGTCCGGATTCTTTTTGCTGGCAAGGGACAATGTGCAGTGGAATTTTCAGGGGTTGGTGGACTCAGCAGGAGTTGTGCATAGAGAAGTTTTCTCTTAGCTACCAGGTTGGAGACCTTAGGCATCTGTTCCTTGAGTAGGTGGATAAGGAGGGTTGAGTGAAGCTTCAGCCATAACAGTGAGTTACAAGTAGCACCATTCCGTTCCCCAACCTCAGTGTACCTAATGCATATGCTCATCTGAATACACCTCAGTTCAGGCTCTGACCTTAAAAAGCTGCCATTAGAGCCTTGACCAGGATGTGGAGCAGATGCAAAGGCATCTAATTTTAGATACACAACCTGATTCCTTGTTTCCTATTCTCCAGGGCAACCCAGGACAGTTATGCTCTAATTAAGTATGGATTCATTATTTCAGTATTATTGAAGCATTGCATCAGAAACTCTGGGTTTCAGTTTTCCATTCCACTCACCAGGACTTTTAAGTGCTCAGGGAGGCTTTGCTCTTGTGCTCATGCCCACACAGCAGAACTAATACAGTATTTTTGTTCCTCCCTGGATTCTTTGATCTCACATTTCACCCCAATCAAATAGTCCAGCCCTCCAGATATGAGAGAGTGTTTCCATTGTGTTGTACTTTCCAATTGATTTTCTCACTTCTTTCAATTAGTCACTCAATCTCTCCTTCTCTAAAAATCTTACATCTTTGGAGGTGCCTACCTGCCTCCAATTCCTTTCCACCACTACTCTCTGGAATATACTCCCAGACACTTCTATGAAGCTCTTTGTCTCTGTCCTCCATAATGTAGGAATGAGCTGCTGCATCAGATGATTGGTTTCAGCTTGCATCTCTCTCACTGTTAGCACAAGGAGACCCAGAAGATGGAATGAGCTCCTGGCACAGCAGTTGCTGATGGCAGTTTAGATATTAAGTTCTTAACTATTTTTGCAACCACTCTAGTGTTTGACTTGGTGTCATTACTTCTTGGAAAAATTAATGGCTAAGTTTGTTTAGTAGATGCAACAGATTTTTAGACTCTAATCAACCTGTAAGACTCTGGCATTATGGTAGCCTGACTCTGTTATATGGGGAGTGCACGGAAAACTTTTTTCTGCTTAGAAAAGTGTTCCATGAATACTAGTATGCCCACAGGAACCAAGACCCCTATAAAGACAGATATTTGCCCACTTATACTCCTTCCCTTTTCTCTCTTTCAGGCTCTTTGTTCTCTTGCTACTATTTCTGCTCTCTCCCCTCTCATCTCTTTGTGCTCCTGTCTCCCCATTCTCTCCTGTCACCTGTCTATGTGTCTGTTTCTTTTTATCTCTTATTTTTGTTTGATTCCATCTATTTCCCCTTACTAATAAAACTTCTCACTCAAGTTCTGGCTGCCTGGCATGTTTGTACCCCACCTTAGTCACCTTCTCCTTCCATGGAATCTGCAGTGGTCCTCCATGCAGGACCACCATCAAGATTATCTTAATATTGAAGCAAGAGGACATTGTCATGAGATATCACCCTATTGGTAACCAAAGATAACTGAGTAGACATCACTGAATTTACATAGTGGTGGTTCAGCTGTAATGTGGGGCAACATATTTCTCCATTATATCTGTCTGGGTTAAAAGTCAATTGTTAGTGGAGGGAGGATGTTGGGATTCACCTCTTTGCCTGACTGATATCGAAAATGCTGACCTGAATTTTAATTTTTCTTTTACTTCTTTTGTTGATGCCATGGCTGGTCTGGAACTCCTGGGTATATAGTAGCCTACTTAACTGTCTCAGTCCCTGTTGTAGCTGGGATTGCTGGATCATGATTAGAGGTACTCCAGTTGTAAGGTGAACTTGTAGAACAGGATGACACTTGTCGTATGCATGTCATTGTTAGGGTTTCATTTTTTTCTTCAACTTTTTAAAGGATTTTCCTCTATGTGAATGTGTATGTATCTTACATATGCCTTTCATGTTTAAAAATGCCCTTGTAGCTTTACTTTTTCCAGTCAGAAAATACTCACCAATTTGAAATATTTTTATTTATTCAAAGTATGTAGGTTACTGTTTGCTAAATTCTTGTGACTAACTATAGGTATCAAAAATGATACGGTTATGATTTGTTTGTTTTTTTTTTTGCAATGTTTGTGCCTCTCTGTGGATGTTTTTCTTCCATATGCAAGATTTCTTATAATGATCAGTCATCTTCTGCTCTCTATTAGCAAAAGAAGACCTTGCAGGCCTGATAATCCTGCCTCTACCTCCTAAGTGCTAGGTGGGGGGGGGTAAATGTGTTTCACTTAGCCTCTTGCCCTCATTATGTATTTTAATTTGTATTTGAAAGAGTCTTTCTATTTTGCTTAGCCCAGATTCAAAATCTGGCTGTCTCACCATATTACCCATCTGAGTCCTCGATTCACAGGCAGTTTGAACCTGTGAAAAATATGCTGGCTGACCAAGGTTATGTACAAGGAAGAAAATTGGGTAAATAATTCCAAGGTGAACCTCAGTCTCTTTTATGTAAAAATTTAATTATGAAAAGAGCTGTAAAAAGCTCTAGGCTGGAAAATTTTCCCTAGGGTCTATAGCTGTGCAGCCTCTTCCCATTCTTAGTACCTATAAATCTGATAACCCAGTATGGATTTTCCCCTATGTGAAGAGTTCTTACCTGTTCTACACCTTGGAGTTAACCCCCCGTAGTATTCCACCTAATGATATCTGGCAGATGGATGTTACTCATATTCCTTCCTTTGGCCAACTACAATTTGTACATGTATCTGTGGATATCCATTCTCATCTCATGTTTGCCTCTGCTCATACTAGAGAAAGGCTTAAGGATGTTAAGAGCCATTGTTTACAAACCGTTGCTTATATGGAAATGCCCAATTAACAACTGATAGTGGACATGATTATACTAGTCAGTGTTTTAACTTTTTTTTGCAAAAAAAAAAAAAATTAATCTCACATAAGACAGACATCCCTTATAAGCCTCAGAGTCAGGCCATGGTAGAGCGTGTGCATCCGCACAATTAAAGCCTATCTTCATAAAACAAAAAGGGGATTTTACAGGGTCTCCTCATAATCACATATCTCTGGTCCTTTTTATTTTAAAATTTTTAACAATTCTTGGTGCTGCTTGAGCTGCACCGGACTGGCATTGGCACCCTCTGTTATCTGACTATGACTCAGTTATGTGGAAGATTGTCACTACTGGAAAATGGTGTGGCCCCAACCCAGTTCTAGTATGGCCCCGAGGGTCAGTTTTTGTCTTTCCACAAGACAAACATAACTCTGTTTGGGTGCCTGAGTGGCTGATTCGCCATATGAGGAGGGAAGGTAATTGTAACAGCCAGAAACAAGGTCCAATGGGTCTTCAAGAATCTACCCATCCTGATGCCTGCGGGTCTGAGTAGCTATATGTGACCTTTTATCCTAACCACTAATTACAGTTTGAATCAAGAGGCTATAAATTTACACTTTTATGCAAAGGACAAGAATTTCACCTTCATCTCAGGCACTGTATTCTGGTTCCATTCTTATTGTTGTAAACAATGCTAATAATTTTGGAGAAAGTTTCAATTGTTCTCAGCAGGTCTGCCGAATGTAACAGCTGTCTTGGAGATGTACCCAGGTGTGTAGCAGAGAGGAAAGGAGATTCTGGTATCATGGCTGCCAGTGCTGCCTTCACTTCTGAAGCTACAGTTTCTACCATAGCCCTCTCCCAATCGGTAAATACTCCAAGAACAGTGGATCAACTATCAGGTGATTTGACTTAAGCCTTAGCTACCCAAATCACACTTTATTATCTAGTACAAATTGGCATTTTAAAACTAAATTTACAAATTAATCTCCTATAGGAACACTTGAATTTTTGTGAAAAACTCATATGGCTTCTTCTTCTGTCTTTCACACATATCTGTGTTAATTCATCATTTTTCTCCAGAAATCCTGGAGTGATGAGTTTTTCAGTTATACACATGCTTTAGCCATGCAGATCATTAACATCTATGAAACATGAATTTCACTTGCCAATGAAGAAGGCATTTTACAAGGACTTCAACTTGTGAGCAGATCATTATGGGTTTGTAGCCCTTGCATTTGGTCTACTTTGCCACAGCACTAAACAGGCCCAAGCCAACTTTCTAACAAGACAGATACTGTCTTTGGCTCAAGGTAAAATGCCTCTGCCCACATGAGGCTAACAAGCTATTCACCAGGGTCAGTAAGGCAGAGGGGGCATATATCCAACCTAAGATAGGAAGGTTACGGGCCTGGGTGCCCTCTCCAATGACGGGTAAGTAATTATGCTGACGTCTTCTTCCAAATAAGGCAGGTGTTAGTTTATATTAAAAGAAAGGGAGAACTGTAATACCCAAAGCAACTTGAGCAAGCTTGAAGCTGTTGGAGGGAAGTCATTGCACCATAACTGTTGTTGGTACTCTTCCCGTATTGATAACAAACCTCGAGATAACACACTCCTTGACAACACACAACTTGTGACAACACATACCTCATGACAATACATACCTCTTGAAAACACACACCTCATAGTGAGGAGTTAAGCCTAAATATCCTGTAATTTTCCACTGTGCTATAAGTCAGTAATTAAGCACAATCTTGCCCCTCAATAAATGGCATTCAGTATTTGGCATTCTGACATTGCATTGAACGAATGACCTGCTTCCTATTGTGGAGATAATGTGCAATATGATCACATTTTATGATACTTTGATTCAATTGAGGTTGATGACATCCTTCATGACTGGAGTCTGGCCATGCTTCCCTGTCAGTAAAATGCTACATCACCTATTTATTGTGACAGTTACCTATTACTGACTTATTTAATTCTTTAAATTATGTAAGCGACAGACAATGCTATCACCGATTTCGATTAGTGTTTAAATTAATGTCAGGGACAAGGTTAGGAATGATGTACACATGGGCAGAACATTTTCTAAATGTTCTATGCATCTCCCATAGTAAAAAGGATGCTTGATGATTGAGTCCAGAAGATTGCTCGGGGCCATACGAGAAGTAAAAGGACTTCACCAAGGCCGGCATGGAGGTCTGGGTGTTGACTACCTGCTGTTCCTCCACATCATCACATCTGTTATGATCTACCATGAGAAGAAGTAGTAGCACTAGGAGGTCGGCACCATCTTCGAGACCTGGCAAAAGGATGACGACCCAGAACACGGAAGAACATCTCTCCCTCAGATATGCTGGTTAGGCCCAATCTTTTCAGCTGATAACAACATCTTGGTTACTACTTCTAAGCCTGGATTGGGCCCATTATCTCAGATCCTGCAGCACCACAACAGAGATTCAGGTGCTGGTGATAAAGTCAGGCCAACAGAATTCATCATGCAAGACAGTATGATTATCTGAAGATTAACTTAGGGCATTTTAAAAATCCTTGATGACAGCACACATTTCCATATCTGTCAAGTCTGCCCAGGATTTGAAGATACAAAAAAAGGTCAACGACTTACATATTTAAAGATGTAATTATTAAATTATTTCATTATATAATCTGTGCTCCCTGAAATTTGGTGCCACCTTGTGTGACTCAAGTGTGACAGACGATCTAACTATCTGATTATTACATTATATAAATCTGTCTTTTTCTACTCCAGGAAGAGTGGAGTCTGGATCCACCATGTTAGTATTAAATTGTCTATTGTGACGTTTCTTTCTTTCTTTCTTTAAATCAATGTTGATATCGATTTGTTATCTTTCTATGGGTTGATTATGAGAAATTATCTCTTTATTCATTCATTTTTTGTTCAAATCTATGATTAAGAACTCAGTGACCCTTCAGTATTGAGCAATCATTTAGGCTTCACGCATAAAACACCATTCACTGGTTTAAGTTTGTTGATTTAATTATGAAAATCTGTCATTATGTATTCAGTGATCACTGGAGTTTTGAGCCTCCTTAGGGCAGTCCATCATGTCAGACCATCACATCATCGAACACTACACTTACTTCCTTAACTGTTAAACTAGGAAATTAAATGATAATTCATCACTTAATTAATGAATTTAAAATACAAGTAATGTTATGGATCATAAGTCCCTATTGCAGTCAGATTTTGGGAGGTGATGTAACATCATCTCATTTCTTCATCATTTAGCTATATAAAGAGATCTTTACATCAGCAATACATTTAGGACTTTGGTGCCATTTTGTCAGTGTTAATATAAAATGCCTACTAATTTATTATCAATTTAATATATTATCAATTTAATTTATTATCAATTTAATTTATTATCAATTTAATTTTGGCCCTGGCCCTGGCCCTGACACTGGCCCTGGCTGTTCTGGACCAATGCACATGTAAACAATGCTGAAAACCATGGGATCAAGCTCCTCTAAAGGGCAGAGAATGAAGAGGTATCATTTTATATTCAAAAAAGGGAAAAGTTTTATGGTAGAGATGATTAATTGTATTGTATCCATTCTAGGAATTAGAAAATTGAAGCATAGAAAAAAGGTTCAAAATACTCATCTTTGTACTTGAATGGCATTATGATGCTTTCGTTTTCATGTTTATGTCACTATAGGCATGTTGTAGTTTGAGAGACAGGTAAATATGTAGAACCCAAAAGAAAGAGCCCTGCTTTGTTTTTGTGAGAAACTCAGTGAGGCTGTAAGGTTAGTTCATCTTTAGGTATGCTCCTTTTAGCATGTGGGAGGGGCACTAGAATGTGACAGAATATTGGTTCATAAATGTTGCCTGGCAAACCTGCTTGCATTCTGTATTCTGTTATCATGGGCCAAGAACCAGAGAGCAGCTTTGAGAAAGTGTTATTATGGGACATTACAGTCTCCCAAGATAACTATCTCCTAAAATTTTCAATGACAGCATTTGTTTCCCCTAACCACATCATAGCCAAATCTGTGGAAGTTTGCCTACAGCTTTAAATGGTCACCAAATTCTAGATTACCTAATTATCATAGAACATTCAATTTCTTCTGTTTATGAATTCTCTCTCTCCTAAGAATTAATAATATGGAAACAAAGAAAATAAGACTCACAATTATTCATCAAAAGGTGAGTGTGTCATTGTTAACTTCCTTCCAGATGGTGATAATCCATTTCTTAGAGTAGACTTAGGGGTTATTGGATTGCGGTCCATCTCTTTTGAGGCAGCCGTCCAACATGAAATATGTAGGACCTTCTAAAAACCCTGCATACACAATGACATTTCATCATTTAAACATTTCAAGACTGTGCTCTCCAATTAAATAAGGGATGAACCTGGGATTTTCCCACAATCATTTAGGAGTCATTGAGAGTCAATTGTGTCGAGTAAGGCAGACCATTTCATCATCTGATTATGTTGTTATTTGATGATTAAAATAGGACATTAGATAATCCATGATCAGTGTATTCTACGATGTGGGAAACAATTATTATGGACCACCTAAATATCAATTTTTGTAGTTAAAATATTTAAATAAATCACGACAGCATCGTTCAAAGCCTGGAGCCACCTTAGGGAAGTGGATGATGTTACATGATCTCATTGTTTGATTATTAAAATATATAAAACAATGATTATATCATCCCTGACACCTGGAATCTGGTGCCACAGACCATCTAATTACATAATTAAAGTATTTAAATTGACAGTCTGTGTTAATACCCAAGATAATGTAAATATTTATAAAGTCATGTAAACCAAAAATTCTCCATTCCATGAAGAGACCTGTAAATCATCCTCTTGTGGAGATAATGTACAATATCATCAAATTTTATGATACACTGATTCAATTGAGGATGATGACATCCTTCATGACTGGAGTCTGGCCATGCTTCCCGGCCAGTAAAATGCTACCTCACCTATTTATTGTGACCGTTAGCTATTAGTGACTTATTTAATTCTATAAATTATGTAAGCGACCGACAATGCCATCACCGATTATAATTAGTGTGCAAATATCTGTCAGAGAAAAAGTTAGGAAAGATGTGGACATGGGCAGAGCATTTTCTGAATGATCTATGCATCTCCCAGAGTACGAGGGATGCTGGGTGATTGAGTCCAGAATGTTTCACGGTGTCCTCCGAGAAGTACTAGGACTTAATCATGGCCGGCATCGTGGTCTGGTGTTGACTACCTGCTCTTCCTCCACATCTTCACATCGGTTGTGATCTACCATGAGAAGAAGGAGTGGCACTAGGAGGTCGGCACCATCACCGATGAAGGATGAAGACTGAGAACACAGAAGAACATCTGTCTCTCAGCTATGCTGATGATACACCTGCTGCAGCCATCTTTTCAGCTGTTATCAACATTGTGGCTACTACTGTTACGCCAGGATTGGGCCCATTATCTCACGTCCTGCCCACCACAACAGAGATTCAGGCGCTTGTGATGAGGCCAGGCCAACAGAATTCATCAGGCAAGACAGTATGATTATGTGAGGATTAACTGAAGGCATTTTAAAAATGTGTGATGACAGCATACAGTTTCATACCTGGCAAGTCTACCCAGGAATTGATGGTACAAAAAAGGTCAACGGCTTACATATTTAAAGATGTAGTTATTCAATTCTTTCATTATAAAATCTGTGATCCCTGAAGTTTGGCGCAACCTTGTGTGACTCAAGTGTGACAGACGATCTAACTATCTGATTATTTCATTATTCAAATCTGTCTTTTTCTACTCCAGGGAGAGTGGGGTCTGGATCCACCTTGTTGTTGTTAAATTTCATCCTGAGAATTCTTTCTTTCTTTCTTTCTTCCTTTCCTTATTTAAATCAATGTTTATATCAATTTGTTATCTCCCTAGGGGTGAATTATGAGAAATTACCTCTTTATTCATTCATTTTTTGTTCAAATCTATGATTAAGAATTCAATGTCTCTTCAATATTGAGCAGTCCTTTAGGCTTCACGCATAAAACACCATCCACTTGTTTAAGGTTTATTCATTTAATCATTAAAATCTCTCAGTATGTATTCAGTGATCAATGGAGTTTTGATCATCCTTAGGGGAGACAGTTGTACCAGACCATCACGTCATCTAATACTACACTTACTTCTTTAACTGTTAAACTAGGAAATCATTTAATTTACGTATTTCAAATACAGGTAACGTTATGGACCATAAGTCCCTTTTGGAGTCAGATTTTGGTAGTTGATGATGTAATATCATCTCATTACTTCACCATTTACCTATGTAAAAAGATCTTCACATCAGCGATAGGTTTAGGACTTTGGTGCCATCTCATCAGTGTTACAATAAAAGGCCCACTAATTAATTATCAATTTAATTTTTTAAATCATCCTTATTCCAGGAAGAGATCAGTCTGACTACTCCATGTGGGATTTAAGTATGCACCAACATGTCATTATTCAATCACATTTCATTATATATTAATTATTAAAATCGATGAAGATGTTCTATTGACTAGAGTCGGGCCGTTCCTCCATGGGAGTTAATCCCGTGGATTTATTGAATTATCTAAGTACTACTTCCTTGATAATCACTGGAGTTTGGTTCCATCTTATGAAAGTTGAGTATGGAGGACTATCCAATTATTAACTTATTTGATTGTGTAAGTCATGATGGAGTCATCTGTCATTTCGCTGCTGTGGCATTGACACAGCAGGAGATCGGTACCAGAAGCAGTGCCCAGAGAATATGGGGAAACTGCCTTATATGGTGATTACTGATTACGTAATAGTAGAATTTTAACAATCGAATGATTACACGATTTAAAAAAATCTGTACTGTTTCGCATCATCAGTTTCTTTGAGTTTTCAACAGAACTGACCCAGAGAATGGGGGACAGTGCCTTACACAGTGATTACTGATTACGCAATAGTACATTTTTAACAATCAAATTATTACACGATTTAAAAAAAAAACTGTACTGTTGCGCATCATCAATTTCTGAGAGGTTGCAACAGAAGTGACCCATGAAGGACACAGTGACCACCGATTTTAAAAATGGAATAACTGAATAATCTCCTGATCAGGGCATCTCATCCAATGAACTCTGTTTGGTTGATAAGATGACACACCACCAACAATAAATAACTCTAAATAACCATATTAGAAAGCAGGGTACAGGACTTATTAGAGAACATTCAATTGAGGAATCCAAAATGACTGAAAGAAACTGAAGACACTGCTCAAAATCCTTAATCATCAGCCTAATGCAAATCTAAACAACTCTGAGAAATAATGGTATCAAGCTCCTCTAAAGGTAAGAGAATGCAAAGGAGTTAATTTCATTTTCAATAAAGCGAAAAGGATTACGGTACATGAGATTAATTGTATTGTTTCCGTTCTAGAAAGTAGAAAATTGAAGCATAGAAAACAGGTTTAAAATACTCATCATTGTACTTGAATGACACAATGATGCTTTCGTTTTCGTGCTTATGTCACTATAGGCAAGTTGTAGTTTGAGAGACTGGTAAATATGTAGAACTCAAATGAAAAAGCCCTGCTTTGTTTTTGTGAGAAACTCAGTGAGGCTGTAAGTTAGTTCATCTGTGGCTATAAGCCTTTCAGCATTTGGGATGGGCACTAGAGTGTGACAGAATGTTGGTTCCTATATGTTGCCTGGCAACCCTGCTTGCGTTCTGTATCCTGGTATCATGGGACAAGGACCAGAGAGCAGCTTCGAGAAAGTGTTATCAGGGGACATTACACTCTCCCAAGATAACTATCTCCTAAAACTTTTAATGATAGAATTTGATTCGCCTAAACACGTCATAGCCACTACTCTGGAGGTGTTCCTACAGCTTTTACTGGTTACCAAACTCAAGTTTACCTAATCATAAGAGAACGTAGTCTGTAGAGAAACAGTTCAAAGTCTTCTGTTTATGAATACACTCTCTCCTAAGAAGAAACAATTATTCATTAAAAGGTGACATTGTCATTGGTGACTTCCTTCAGGAAGGTGATAATCCATTTGTTAGAGAAGACTTAGTGATTATTGGATTGCAGGCCATCTCATTTGAGGCAGCCTCCCAACATTAAATATGTGATATCTTCTAAAAAACCCTGCATACACAATGACAGTTCAGCATTTAAACATGTTACTACTCTGCTCTGCAATTAAATAAGGGATGAACCTGGGAGTTTACCACAATCATGTGGGAGTCAACAGAGCGTCAATTGTGTGGAGTATGGCAGACCTTTTCATCCGCTGATTATGTTGTTATTTGATTATAAAAATAGGACATTAGATAATCCATGATCAGTGGATTGTGGTGACGCTATGTGGGAAGCAATTATTATAGACCATCGTAATATCAATTATGTAGTTAAAATATTTAAATTAAACACGACAGCATCATTCATGAGCCTGGTTTGGAGCCACCTTAGGGAAGTGGATGATATTACATGCACTCATTATTTGATGATTTAATTATATAAAACAATGATTATATCATCCATAATACCTGGAATCTGGTGCCACAGATCATCTAATTACATCATAATTGAATTTAAATTGACAATCTGTGTTAATTCCCAAGATAATGTAAATATTTGTATAGTTATGTAAACAACAATCCTCCATTCCATGAAGAGACCTGAAAAGCTCCCTCTTGTGGAGTTAATGTGCAGTATCATCACATTTTATGATTCATTGACACAAATGATGATGATGACATCCTTCATGACTGGAGTCTGGCTATGCTTCCCGGCAAGTAAAATGCTACATCCCCTATTTATTGTGTAAGTTAGCTATTACTGACTTATTTTATTCTTTTAATAATGTAAACAACAGACAGTGTCATCGCCGAATACGGTTAGGGTGCAAATATCTCTCAGGGACAATGTTAAGAAAGTTGTAGACATGGCCAGAGCATTTACAGAATGATCTATGCATCTCCCAGAGTACGAGGGATGCTGGATGATTTAGTGCAGAATGTTGCCTGGTGCCCTCCGAGAAGTACAAGAACTTCACCGAGGCCGGCATCGTGGTCTGGTGTTGACTACCTGCTCTTCCTCCACATCTTCACATCGGTTGTGATCTACCATGAGAAGAAGGAGTGGCACTAGGAGGTCGGCACCATAACCGAGACCTGGCAAAAGGATGATGACTCAGAACACGGAAGATCATCACACTCTCAGCTATGCTGGTGATGCCCCTGCTGCAGCCATCTTTTCAGTTGTTATCAATATTGTGGCTACTAATGCTACACCAGGATTGGGCCCATTATCTCACGTCCTGCCACACCACAGCAGAGATTCAGGCGCTTGTGATGATATCAGTGCAACAGAATTCATCAGGCAAGGCAGTATGATTATCTGAGGATTAACTGAAGGCATTTTAAAAATGTGTGATGACAGCATACAGTTTCATACCTGGCAAGTCTGACCAAGAATTGATGATACAAAAAAATGTCAACGGCTTACATATTTAAAGATGTAATTATTAA
This sequence comes from Phodopus roborovskii, assembly GCF_943737965.1. Lineage (NCBI taxonomy): Eukaryota > Metazoa > Chordata > Mammalia > Rodentia > Cricetidae > Phodopus > Phodopus roborovskii. The sequence continues at coordinate 92,342 of NW_026125632.1, forward strand.
ATTCTTTCATTATATAATCTGTGATCCCTGGACTTTGGCGCCAACTTGTGGGACTCAAGTGTGACAGACCATCTAACTATCTGATTATTTCATTATTCAAATATGTCTTTTTCTGCTCCAGGAAGAGTGGAGTCTGCATCCACCTTGTTGGTGTTAAATTGTATCTTGTGAATTCTTTCTTTCTTTATTGATTTCATTATTTCTTTCTTCCTTTCTTTATATAAATCAATGTTGATTTCATTTTGTCATCTCTCTAGGGGTGAATTATGAGAAACTATCTCTTTATTCATTCATTTTTTTGTTCAAATCTATCATTAACAACTCAAAGTCCCTTCAGTATTGAGCAATCATTTAGGCTTCATGCATAAATCACCATCAACTTGTATAATGTTTATTCATTTAATTATGAAAATCTGTCATTATGTATTCAGTGATCACTGGAATTTTGAGCCACCTTTGGGGAGACCTTTTTACCAGACCATCATGTCATCTAATACTACACTTACTTCATTAACTGTTAAACTAAGAAATTAAGTAATAATCCATCACTTAATTTACGTATTTATAGTACAGGTAATGTTATGGACCATAAGGCCCGTTTGGAGTCAGATTTTGGGAGCTGATGATGTAATATCATCTCATTACTTCATCATTAACTATGTAAATAGATCTTTACATCAGGACAGGTTTAGAACTTTGGTGCTATCTTGTCAGTGTTAATATAAAAGGCCCACTAATTAATTTTCAATTTAATTTTTTTATAAACATCATTATTCTAGGAAGAGGTCAGTCTGACTACACCATGTGAGATTTAAGTATGCAGCACCTTGTCATTTGTCAATCATTTTTCATTATATATTAATTATTAAAATCGATGAAGATGTTGTCCTTCTTGACTGGAGTCGGGCCAAACCTCCATGGCAGTTAATCACGTGCCATTATTAAATTATCTAAGTACTACTTCCTTGACAATCAATGGAGTTTGGTTCCATCTTTTGAAAGTTAAATATGGAGGACTATCCAATTATTAACCTATTTGATTGTGTAAGTAATGATGGTGTCATCCATCATTTGCCTGCTGTGGCATTGACACAGCAGTTGATCGGTACCAGAAGCAGTGCCCAGAGAATTGGGGACACTGCCTTATACAGTGATTCCTGAATACGCAATAGTAGATTTTTAACAATCGAATGATTACACGATTTAAAAAAAAAAAACTGTACAGTTTCCCATCGTCAGTTTCTGAGAGGTTGCAACAGAACTGACCCATGAAGGACACAGTGACGGCCAATTTTAGAAATGGAATAACTGAATAATCTCCTGATCAGGGAATCTCATCTAAAGAACTCTGTCGGGCTGTTAACATGACACACCACCAACAATAAATCACTCTAAATAACTATATTAGAAAGCAGGGTACTGGACTTAATAGAGACCAGTCAATTGAGGAATCCAAAATGCCTGAAAGAAACATAAGACACTGCTCAAAATTCATAATCATCAGCCTAATGCAAATCTAAACAACTCTGAGAAACAATGGGATCAAGCTCCTCTAAAGGAGAGAGGATGCAGAGGAGTTAATTATATTTTCAATAAAGGGAAAAGGATCACGGTACAGGCGATTAATTGTATTGTTTCCATTCTAGAAATTAGAAAATTGCAGCATAGAAAACAGGTTTAAAATACTCATCATTTTACTTGAAAGGCACAATGATGCTTTAGTTTTCATGCTTATGTCACTATAGGCAATTTGTAGCTTGAGAGACTGGTAAACATGTAGAACTCAAAAGAAAGAGCCCAGCTTTGATTTTGTGAGAAACTCAGTGAGGCTTTAAGGTTAGTTCATCGGCGGATATACTCCTTTATGCATGTGGGAGGGACACTAGAATGTGAAAGAGTGTTGGTTCATAAATGTTGCCTGGCAACTCTGTTGCATTCTTTTTCCTGGTATCATTGGCCAAACACCAGAGAGCAGCTCAAGAAAGTGTTATCATGTGACATTACAGTCTCCCAAGGTAACTATCTCCTAAAACTCCTAATGACAACATTTGATTCATCTAAACAAGTCATAGCCACACCTCTGGAAGTGTGCCTACAGCTTTTACTGGTTACCAAATTCAAGATTACCTAATCGTAAGAGAATGTAGTCTGTAGAGAATCATTACAAAGTCTTATGTTTATGAATACTCTCTCTCCTAAGAAGTCAAACTATGAAACAAAAGACAAATAAGATTCACAATTATTCATAAAAAGGTGAGTTTGCCATTGATGACGTCCTTCAGGAAGTTGATAATCCATTTGTTAGAGTAGACTTGTGATTATTGGATTTCAGTCCATCTCTTTTGCGGCAGCCGCCCAACATTAAATATGTGATATCTTCTAAAAACACTGCATACACGATGACAGTTCAGCATTTAAACATGTTACTACTCTGCTCTGCGATTAAATAAGGGATGACCCTCGCAGTTTCCCACAATCATGTGGGAGTCAACAAAGAGTCAATTGTGTGGACTAGGGCAGACCATTTCATCCTCTGATTATGTTGTTATTTTATTATTAAAAGAGGATATTAGATAATCCATGATCAGTGGATTGTGGTGACGCGATGTGGGAGGCAATTAGTATAGACGATCTTAACATAAATTATGTAGTTAAAATATTTAAATTAAACACGACAGCATCGTTCATGAGCTTGGTTTGGAGCCACCTTAGGGAAGTGGATGATGTTACATGAACTCATTATTTGATTATTTAATTATATACAACAATGATTATATCGTCCATGACACCTGGAATCTGGTGCCACAGATCATCTAATTACATAATTAATGAATTTAAATTGACAATCTGTGTTAATCCCCAATATAATGTAACTATTAGTATAGTTATGTAAACAACAATCCTCCATTCCATGTAGAGACCTGTAAAGCTCCCTCTTGTGGAGATAATGTGCAATATCTTCACATTGTATGATTCATTGACTCAATTGATGATGATGACACCCTTCATGACTGGAGTCTGGCCATGCTTCCCTGCCAGTAGAATGCTACATCCCCCATTTATTGTGACAGTTAGCTATTAGTGACTTATTTAATTCTTTAAATTATGTAAACGACAGACAGAGCCTTCACCGATTACGGTTAGGGTGCAATAATCTGTCAGGGACAAGGTTAGGAAAGTTGTAGACATGGGCAGAGCATTTTCTGAATGATCTATGCATCTTCCACAGTACGAGGGATGCTGGGTGATTGAGCCCTGAAGGTTGCACGGTGCCCAGCGAGAAGTACAATGACTTCACCAAGGCTGGCACGATGGTGTGGCTGTTGAATACCTTCTCTTCCTCCACATCTTCACATCGGTTGTGATCTACCATGAGAAGAAGGGCTGGCACTCGTAAGTCGGCAAAATCACCGAGACCTGGCAAAAGGATGATGACTCGGAACACGGAAGAACATCTCTCTCTCAGCTATGCTAATGATGCCCCTGCTACAGCCATCTTTTCAGCTGTTATCAACATTTTGGCTTCTACTGCTAAGCCAGGATTGGGTCCACTATCTCACGTCCTGCCACACTACAACAGAGATTCAGGTACTTATGATGATGTCAGGCCAACAGAATTCATCAGGCGAGACAGTGTGATTATCTGATGATTAACTGATTTCCTTTTTCAAAATGCGTGATGAAAGCATTCAATTTTGTAACTGACAAATCTGCCCAGGAATTGATGATACGAAAAAATGTCGACAGCATACATATTTAAAGATGTAATTATTCAATTCTTTCATTACATAATCTGTGATCCCTGAAGTTTGGCGCCACCTTGTTTGACTCAAGTGTGTTAGACCATCTAACTATCTGATTATTTCATTATTCAAATCTGTCTTATTCTACTCCAGGGAGAGTTGAGTCTATATCCACCTTGTTGGTGTTAAATTGTATCTTGTGAATTCTTTCTTTTTTTCTTTATTTCATTCTTGCTTTCTTCCTTTCTTTATTTAAATCAATGTTGATATCATTTTGTTATCTCTCCAAGGGTGAATTATGAAAAATTATCTCTTTATTCATTCATTTTTTTGTTCAAATCTATGATTAAGAACTCAATGTCCCTTCAGTATTAAGAAATCATTTAGGCTTCACGCATAAAACACCATCCACTTGTTTAAAGTTTATTCATTTAATTATTTAAATCTGTCATTATGTATTCAGTGATCACTGGAGTTTTGAGCCTCCTTTGGGTAGATGTTTTTACAAGACCATCACATCATCTAATACTACTCTTTCTTGTTTAACTGTTAAACTAGCAATTAAGTAATAATTCATCATTTAATTTACATATTTAAAATACAGGTAATGTTATGGACCATAAGTCCCTTTTGGAGCCAGATTTTGGGAAGTGATGACATAATATCATCTCATTACTTCATCATTTAGGTATGAAAATAGATCTTTACATCAGCGATATTTTTCAGACTTTGGTGCCATCTTGTCAGTATTAATATAAAAGGCCCACTAATTAATTATCAATATAATTTTTTAAAAACATCATTATTCCAGGAAGAGATCAGTCTGACTACTTCATGTGGGATTTAAGTATGCACCACCATGTCATTATTCAATCATTTTTCATTATATATTAATTATTTAAATCGATGAAGATGTTGTTCTTCTTGACTGGAGTAGGGCCATTCCTTCATGGGAGCTAATCACATGGCATGATTTAATTATCTCATTAGTGCTTCCTTGACAATCACTGGAGTTTGCTTCCATCTTATGAAAGTTAAGTATGCAGTACTATCCAATTATTAACTTATTTGATTGTGTAAGTAATGATGGTGTCATCCTTCATTTGGCTATTGTGGGATTGACACAGCAGGAGATCGGTACCAGAAGCAGTGCCCAGATAATGGGGGACAATACCTTATACAGTGATTACTGATTACATAATAGTAGATTTTTAACAATCGAATGATTACACGATTTTAAAAAAACTGTACTGTTTCGCATCATCAGTTTCTGAGAGGTTGCAACAGAACTGACCCATGAAGGACACAGTGACCATCGATTTTAAAAATGGAATAACTGAATAATCTCCTGATCAGGGAATCTCATTTAATGAACTCTGTCAGGCAGTTATGTTGACACACCACCAACAATAAATCACTCTAAATAACCATATTAGAAAGTGGGGTACAGTACTTAATAGAGAACAGTCAATTGAGGAATTCAAAATGACTGAAAAATCATAAGACACTGCTCAAAATCCTTAATAATCAGCCTAATGCAAATCTAAATAACCCTGAGAAACCATGGGATCAAGCTTCCCTAAAGGTAAGAGAATGAAGTGGAGTATATTTTATTTTCAATAAAGAGAAAGGGATTATGGCAGAGGCGATCAATTATATTGTTTCCATTCGAGAAATTAGAAAATTGAAGCATAGAAAACAGGTTTAAAATACTCATCATTGTACTTGAAGGCACAATGATGCTTTCGTTTTCATGCTTATGTAACTGTAGGCATGTTGTAGCTTGAGATACTGGTAAATCTGTGAGAAACTGAGTGAGGCTGTAAGTTTAGTTTAGTGTGACTCAAGTGTGACAGACCATCTAACTATCTGATTATTTCATTATTCAAATCTGTCTTTTTCTACTCCAGGAAGAGTGGAGTCTGCATCCACCTTGTTGGTGTTAAATTCTATCTTGTGAATTCTTTCTTTCTTTGTTTCTTTCTTTCCACAAGAGGGAGCTTTACTGGTCTCTTCACGGAATGGAGGATTTTTGGTTTACATAAGTTTATAAATATTTATGTTATCTTGGGTATTAACACAGACTGTCTATTTAAATACTTCAATTATTTAATTAGATGATCTGTGGCACCAGATTCCAGGTTTCATGGATGATATAATCATTGTCTAATATAGTTAAATAATCTAACAATGAGTTCATGTAACATCATCCACTTCCCTAAAGTGGCTCCAAACCAGGCTCTTGAATGATGCTGTCGTGATTAATTTAAATATTTTAACTACAAAATTGATATTTAGATGGTCCATAATAATTGTTTCCCACATCGTGGAATCCACTGATCATGGATTATCTAATATCCTATTTTAATAATCAAATTACTAATCTTAAATTTATATTTGTAGATATAAGACCCCACAGCAAACATTTTACATCTTTCTCGACATATGATGACTTTTCTTTCAACCTCCATATCTTTTTACATTACCTTTAGTCTCTCTCGATTTTCTTAGACATCCCTAGTGTAGAAATGTCTCTCTTTTTCTCTTTTTTTTTCTTATCAGTAACCCTTATCCAGATATGCATGCCTGAATTTAAATCTTATTTATTTATTTAATTCCTGACTCTACCTTCTTACATTGGTGCTTTCCCCTGAGCCTCTCTTCACCCTGTGCTTACTTAATTGTTGGCTCCTTTTATGGATTTTGTGTGTTACACCAGATCTTCTTTTATGTTATCTTTCAGTATTATAATTTTATTATTATCTCTTTTCCACTCTTCTGGATCTTGCCAATCCTTTTTCCTGTTCTACCTTTTATTGCCCAGAGAAATGGAATCATACTCGTAATACCTGAATTTCCTTCTGATGTTCTCTGTTCTGCTTTGATGAGTTGCATTGACCTATAAATCTGCAGGCCACTTGACCTGTCTACTAGACCACTGTTATCTTATTTTGTCTTCTTTGCTTCAGACTGATTGTAACAAGTCTGCACATAGCCATCACTTCTAATTACCATATATTTTGTTATTTTTATTTTTTTTTAGTTGACACAAAAATCTTTACCAAAGTTGTTCTCCCCAAGACCCCTCATCCTCCTCTTCCCCACTCTCACCCTCACCCCTTTCCCTATGGTCACAGTCACTGCCACCTGAGGAGAGGAGGGCTGGGCGAGGGTCTGGTTCTGTCCTTAGCCCCTAGGGATTCAGAACTCCTCTCCTCTCTGACTGCCCACCAGGTGGCCCAATGCACCTAGACCATAAACAACACAGCTTGGATCCTGGATGAGCATGGCTTATGACTTCTGTACCAGGAGGAGCCTGGTGCTGTTTACACTGGTGTTCTTTATTATCAGCAGCTTGTAAGATTCTGGCCTGGGAGTATTTATTTTATTTTATAATTTACTTATTTATTTTTTATTTCACATGTCGATCCCATTTCCCTCTCCCTCGCTCCCACCCATTTACATGCTATTCTCCCTCACATGCACCACCCTCCGCTCCCAGCTCCCAACCCAATTCCACATGTATGACAATGTCATACAGGTGTAGTCATGTCATTTGAAGTAGGGACTAGGGCTTCTCTGCTGTTTCTAGGTTAAGGGAGTACCCTCCTTGGGGGATGTGTGTGCAATGACCTCTTGTGCATGAGGAACACATCCTGGTTCCACTGTTTGCAGTCCCTAGGTCTGCTCAGTCCTTCTGGCTGAGACCCATATTTAGAGAAGACTGAGTCAGTACCATGCTGGATTCCAAGCTATCAGTCTGGGTGCCTGTTATTTGCTCCTTGTTCAGGTCAGCTGTCTCTGTGTGTTTCTACAATCTGGTCTTGTTCTGTCCATTTGCATCTGGATTCTAGTTAAACTCAGTGTTTAGGTTTGGGTGTTTGCTTCTGTTTCCAACAGCACTATAGAAGAGTTCCATGATGGTGAATAAGTTAGTTGTTGATCTCACTATCCAGGAAGGGCATTTTTGGTAGCCTTTTCACAGTTGCTCAAATTGTTAGTTGGCAACAGTCTTGTAGGTCTCTAGACCTTTCTTTAGATTCACTTTTCTCTTTAAACCAATACTGGTTCCTTCTTTTATTCTCTCTCTCTTTCTGTCTCCCTCTCTCTCTTTTACTCACTCTCAGTCTCTCTATCTCTCTTCTGTCTTGTATTCCTACACTGACTCAATCTTCCTAGTCTCAATTTCTTTTCTCCCCTTCCCTTTCTCCTAGTTCTCTCTACATTCATTGATCCACCTCACCTCCCGTGTGCTCTGGGGGACTTGTCCCATCAAATTTCTGTGAGTGACTTTATATGAATCTCTTAGAATATACCTTGTATCCTAGTTCCTCTGGTGGTGTAAATTATAGGCTGGTGATCCTTTGCTCTAGGTCTAAAATCCATACATGAGAGAGTACATCCTATGTTCATCTTTTTGTGACTGGGTTACCTCATTCAGGATGGTTGTTTCAAGAGCCATTCACTTGCCTGCGAATTTCAAGATTCCATTATTTTTTTCTGCAGAGTAGTATTCCATTGTGTAGATGTGCCACATCTTCTGTAGATTGCATTTTGTAAGATTGTCATTTTTACTTTTACTTTTGGTAAGATTGCCATTTTTTACTATGTTTATCCTACCTATGCAAGAGCATGGGAGATCTTTCCATTTTCTGGTATCTTCTTTAATTTCTTTCTTTAGAGCCACAAAGTTCTTATTATTAGGTCTTTTACTTGTTTGGTAAGCGTTATACCAAGATAGTTTATGTTGCTTGTGGACTTGTGGCTATTGTAAAGAGTGATGTTTCTCTGATTTCTTTCTCTGTAGGGCTACTGATTTTTTTTTGAGTTTATCTTGTATCCTGCTAGTTTGCTGAAGGTGTTTATCAGCTGTAGGAGCTCTCTGGTAGAGTTTATTGGGTCACTTCTGTAAACTATCATATCATCTGCAAATAGAGACAGATTGACTACTTCCTTTCCAATTTGGATCCCCTTGATTTCCTTTTGTTGTCTTGTAGCATTAGCTAGAACTTCTAGTATGATATTGAAGAGATATTGAGAGAGAGGGCAGCCTTGTCTTGTTCCTGATTTTACAGGAATTGGCTTAAGTTTCTCTCCATTCAGTTTGATGTTTGCAGTTGGTTTGCTGTATATTGCTCTTATTATGTTTAGGTATGTTCCTCTTATCCCTGATCTCTCCAAGACCTTTACCAAAAAATGTCCAGGACCAGGTCGATTCAATGCAGAATTCTACCAGACATTCCAGGAGGAACTAATACCAATACTCCTCAAAGTGTTTCACAGGATAGAAACAGAAGGTTCATTGCCAAACACTTTTTATGAGGCCACAATGATTTTGGTACCCAAGCCTCACAAAGACACAACTAAGAAAGAAAACTACAGACAGATGAACATCGATGCAAATATACTCAATAAAATACTGGCAAACCGAATTCAAGAATACATCAGAGAAATCATCCACCATGACCAAGTAGGCTTCATCCCTGGAATGCATGGATGGTTTAACATATGAAAATCTATCAACGAGATCCACGATTTAAACCAACAGAAAAAGAAAAACCATATGATTATCTCCCCTATATACAGGAAAGCCTTCGACAAAATTCAACAGCCTTTCATGATAAAGGTCTTGGAGAGGTCAGGGATAACAGGAACATACCTAAACCTAATAAGAGCAATTGACTATAGTCTTAATAAATAAAATTTATTCATGTGGAGATCATCTGTTAGTAAGTTCACTAGACCCAAGACAAATGATATATTAGATAGTATTGGGGAACAACTTACACGGATGATAATAAAGAACTGCGGAGATGTTCCAGCTTAGAAGGATGCAGTCCCTGCTTTTCTGATTTGATCTGCAACATAGTAGAGAGAAGTGAGAGACAGAAATGAGGAAAGGGATTGAGAAATAGATGGTGGGGGGAGTGAGGAGAGTTACAGACAAATTGCGAACGAGAGAGGTCTACCCCAGGCTTCTCCACCTTCTGTTCATATACACAGAACCAAAGGCACTACGTAAGAAATAACTTCATGAGATGATCTAAGCAGAAAACCTGGATTTACAAGAATACCCCCCCTGTAAATGGTGGGTCCACAAGAGGTTCTAAGTGGTTCTTATAGCACAAGTGACAGGACCAGGAAAGCAGAAGATACACAGCTGCTTGAGAGTGGGATTTGTAACATGGTAACCAAATAATCCCACCATTTGTATACACATAGAAGCCCACAGGGCTTTCACCTAAATTACCCTGAGACCCAGAGTGTGGGGGCATTGGTCTGAGTCCGGATTCTTTTTGCTGGCAAGGGACAATGTGGGGTGGAGTTTTCAGGTGTTGGTGGATTCAGCAGGAGGTGTGCATAGAGATGTTTTCTCTTAGCTTCCAGGTTGGAGACCTTAGGCATCTGTTCCTTGAGTAGGTGGATAAGGAGGGTTGAGTGAACCTTCAGCCATCACAGTGAGTTGCAGGTAGCACCATTCCATTCTGCAACCTCAGTGTACCTAATGCAAACCCTCATCTGAATTCACCTCATTTCTGACTCTGCCCTTAAAAGCTGCCATTAGAGTCTCTACTGGGATGTGGAGCAGATGCAAAGGCATCCAATTTTAGATCCACCACCTGATTCCTTGTTTCCTATTTTCCAGGGCAACCCAGGACAGTTATGCTCTGATTAAATATGGATTCATTATTTCAGTATTATTGAAGCATTGCATCAGAAACTCTGGGTTTCAGGGTTTCCTTTCCAGTCACCAGGACTTTTAAGTACACAGGGGTCTTTGCTCTTGTGCTCCTGCCCACACAGCAGAACTAATACAGTATTCTTGTTCCTCCCTGGATTCTTTGATCTCACATTTCACCCCAATCAAATAGTCCAGCCCTCCAGATATGAGAGAGGGTTTCCATTGTGTTGTACTTTCCAATTGATTTTCTCACTTCTTTCAATTAGTCCCTCAATCTCTCCTGCTCTAAAAATCTTACATCTTTGGAGGTGCCTACCTGCCTCCAATTCCTTTCCACCACTACTCTCTGGAATATACTCCCAGACACTTCTATGAAGCTCTTTGTCTCTGTCCTCCATAATGTAAGAATGAGCTGCTGAGTCAGATGATTGGTTTCAGCTTGCATCTCTCTCACTGTTAGCACAAGGAGACCCAGAAGATGGAATGAGCTCCTGACACAGCAGTTGCCGCTGGCAGTTTAGGAATTAAGTTCATACCTACTTTGCAGCCACTGTGTTGTTTGACTTGGTGTCATTACTTCTTGGAAAAATCAATGGCTAGGTTGTTTACTAGATGCAACAGCTTGTTAGCCTCTAATCAACTTGTAAGACTCAGGCGTTATGGTAGCTTGAGAGTGCACTGAAGAATTTTCTCTGCAGAGCCCAGAGTTCCATGAATAGTAGTGTGCCCACAGGAACCAAGACCACTATAAAGTCAGATTTTGCCCACTTACACTCCCTCCTTCTCTCTTTCAGGCTCTTTGATCTCTTGCTGCTCTTTCTGCTCTCTCCCCTCTCATCTCTTTGTGCTCCTGTCTCCACATTCTCTCCTGTCACCTGTCTATGTGTCTGTTTCTCTTTATCTCTTTTTTGTTTGATTCCACTCTTTCCCCTTACTAATAAAACTTCTCACTCAAGTTCTGGCTGCCTGGCATGTTTGTACCCCACCTTAGTTACCCTCTCCTTCCATGGAATCTGCGGTGGTCCTCCATGCAGGACCACCATTAAGTTTATCTTAATATTGAAGCAAGAGGACATTGTCATGAGATATCCACCCCTAATGCTATCCAAAGGGTAACTGGGTAGACATCACTGAATTTACATTGTGGTGGTTCAGCTGTAATGTTGGGCAACATATTTCTCCATTATATCTGTCTTTATTAAAAGTCAATTGTTAGTAGAAGGAGGATGTGGGGATTCAAGTCTTTGCCTGACTGATATCGAAAATGCTGACCTGAATTTTAAATTTTCTTTTACTTCTTTTGTTGATGCTATGGCTGGGCTGGAACTTCTGGGTATAAAGTAGCCTACTGAACTATCTCAATCTCTGTTGCAGCTAGGATTGCTGGATCATTACTAGAGGTACCCAACTACCCAGTTGTAAGGTGAACTTGTAGAACAGGATGACACTTGTCATATGCATGTCATAGTTGGGGTTTCATTATTTTCTTCAGTGTTTTAGAGGATTTTCCTCTACGTGAGTGTGTATGTGTCATTCATATGCCTTTGTTTTTTAAAGATGTCCTTGCAGCTTTACTTTTTAGTCAGAAAATGCTCACCAATTTGAAATATTTTTTTTTTTCAAATTATGTAGGCTACTGTTTGCTAAATTCTAGTGATTAACTATAGGCATCAAAGATGATACGGTTATGATTTTTTTTTGCAATGTTTGTGCCTTTCTGTGGATGTTTTCCTTCCATACACAAGATTTCTTATAGTGAACACTCATCTTGCGTTCTCTATTAGCAAAAGAGTAACTTGCAGGCCTGACAATCCTCCCTCTACCTATTAAGTGCTGGGGGGGGGCAGAGTGTGAATCCCACTTAGATTCTTACCCTCATTATGTTTTGAATTTGTATTTGAAGAGTCTTTCTATTTTGGTTAGCCCAGATTAAAAATCTGGCTTTCTCACCATATTACCCCACCTGAGTCCTGGATTCACAGGCAGTTTGAGCCTGTGAAAAATATGCTGGCTGACCAAGGTTATGTACAAGGAAGAGAACTGGGTAAATAACTCCAAGGTGAACCTCAGTCTGTTTTATGTAAATATTTAATTATGAAAAGAGCTGGTAAAAGCTCTAGGCTGGAAAATTTTCCATTGGGCCTATAGCTGTGCAGCCTGTTCCTATTCTTAGTACCCTGGAAATCTCATAACCCAGTATGGATTTTCCCCTATGTGAAGAGTTCTTACCTGTTCTACACCTTGGAGTTAAACCCAGTGGTATCACACCTAATGATATCTGGCAGATGGATGTTACTCATATTCCTTCCTTTGGCCAACTACAATTTGTATAGGTGTCTGTGGATTTCCATTCTCATCTCATGTTTGCCTCTACTCATACTGGAGAAAGGGTTATGGATGTTCAGAGCCATTGTTTACAATCTGTTGCTTATATGGAAATGCCCAGACAGTTCAAAACTGATAATGGATGTGCTTATACTAGTCAGTGTTTTAACACTTTTTTTCAAAAAATAAATTGATCTCACATAAGATAGGCATCCCTTATAAGCCTCAGGGTCAGGCCGTGGTAGAGTGTGCACATCGCACAATTAAGGCCTATCTTCATAAAACAAAAAAAGATGGAGTTTACTGGGTCTCACCTCATATTCACATTTCTCTGGTCCTTTATATTTTAAATTGTTTTAACAATTCTTGGTGCTGGCTGCACCGGACTAGCATTGGCACCCTTGGTCATCTGACTATGGCTCAGTTATGTGGAAGATTGTCACTACAGGAAAATGGTCTGGCCCCCAACCCAGTTCTAGTATGGGCCCGAGGGTCAGTTTGTGTCTTTCCACAAGACAAAATAATTCTGTTTGGGTGCCTGGTGGCTTATTCGCCATATGAGGAGGGGAAGGTGATTGTAACAGCCCAGAAAGAAGGTCCGATGTGTCTTCAAGAATCTACCCATCCTGATGCCTGCGGGTCTGAGTAGCTATATGTGGCCTTTTATCCTAACCACTAATTATAGTTTGAATCAAGAGGCTATAAATTTATACTTTTATCCAGAGGACAAGAATTTCACCTTCATCTCAGGCACTGTATTCCATTCTTATTGTTGTAAACAATGCTAATAATTTTGGAGAAAATTTCAATTGTTCTCAGCA